>NW_010165131.1:0-3585 GCF_000695765.1 Mesitornis unicolor | reverse complement strand
GGCATTCTAAGAGAAGACTCACTTCTAACTGGAAATCAAAAGAAAACAGTGATCATGACAGACTGCATTGTTTAATTGTTTAGGAAAAAATAAGCATCCAAGACCCGTGAGGAAGCCAGTGAAACACACCATTGGTGAGCACCTCTTCTTGGAGTTGTCTTATCTGGCTGCTTTCTGCAGCCCAGCGCATAAGCACAAATGATAAATTTAGGCTGGATATAAGGAGAAGGTTTCTAACAAGCAGAACAATGCAGATGCAGATGAGATTCTCAACAGAAGGACTAAATGGACTGGGGAACAGCAAATGAAGTGGGCTCCCAGACTGTTCACGGAGGAATCCAGGCAGCTACTGGAAGAGATTAACTAATTCATTTGGCCTCAGCTCAATGAGCTGGAGACCCTCCTCCAAGGCTGTGTCCCCAGCATCCTCTCAGTCTCAGGAAGACAAGGAGACCTCCCGAGGCTGCAAACCTCCATGCATCCCTCCCCAAGCAGACATGGATCAAGCTGTCCTCTCCTCCCATCCCAACTGAAGGCAGAAGTTACTATGGTTCAACACTTTTGGAAGCCTGTCCTTGAAACAATCTCTGTGACTCTAAGTGCTCTGGAAGCCAGCAGGTGCAATGGCTTTCACCCCTTTCTCCTTCCTTGAAAAGGGACTAACATGGACCCTCATGGGGTCTTCAGGCTGATTAGTATTAAAAAAAAATAAAGCACCACATAGCAGACAAGTATTGGAATAAATGGTGTGAACAGTGGAATAGTGTGTGCTGGGAAAAGAAAAGCATCCAGGAGGATTTTCAAGTTGGCAATTATGCAACTTAACAGAGGCCGCTGGTGACAGCACGGTAATCATCTGGTCCTCTTCATAAAAACAAGACAAAAAATCCCCACAACATTTCAGCTGGATGAGGGAAAAAGAACAGAGATTTATACCGCCTATACTTTCCAAAACCTATAAATCTGAAGAGGATAGACTGAGCTCAATTACTGTAGACAAAAGAAGGGAAGTGGAGAATTATTACAGATGCCCACTGCAAAATACTATGGCTTGCATCGTCTTCACCACAGATGGCAAAAAATGAGGAGGATAAAAACTGTATCTGAAAGAACCTGGAATAAGTAAGGAGAGTGGTCAACAAAGCACTGGTTACCCACTGTCATTTGGTCAGAGTCTTTCACATTTCCTGAGTTTCAGAGGAAAAAGAAAAAAGAAAGTACAGTGAAAGAGATAAACAAAGATATGCTTTCCAAGTATGTTTTAAAGAGAGTGAGAAAATCTACACAGTGGAACTGAAAGGAAAAAGAGGAGAGGAGGGAATATGAACTGCTGAGAGTGCGCCAAAATATTAGTCATCCCTTGAGTCCACCCTGAAAGGTTAGTGTTATTTTTAAGAACACATTCTTTTAAAGAAAATAATAATTTCCTTGCACAGTAATTTCTGGATGGTCATAAACTCTCAAGGGAAGCAAAAGCCCCAACAATGAGGTCAACAAAAGCTGGGCAGAGGAAGAGGAGGAGGAAATCTGCACAGGAGTCCTCAGGGCAACCCCAAGAGTGAGCTGCTACTGGAAGAGAAGATATACAGAGAGCAGATGTGGAGTAGGTAAAGATCTGAGTGGGAAAACATCTACAGGGAAAGGGAGTAGAAAACAGGTATGTGCTTTCTAGAGAACATGAGGAGGTTGTAGCAAGGTGGAGGTTGGTTTCTTCTCTCGAGTAACAAACAATAGGGCGAGAGGAAATGGCCTCAAGTTGCACCAGGGGAGGTTTAGACTGGATATCAGGAAAAATTCTCCACTGAAAGGGTTATCTGGCATTGGAACAGGCTGCCCAGAGAAGTGGTCAAGTTACCATCCCTGGAGATATTCAAAAGATGGGTAGACAATGTTTAGTAGTGGACAGGTTATGGTTGGACTCGACGATGTTAAAGGTCTTTTCCAGCCAAATGATTCTGTGATTCTATGATCTCAGGATAGATGGCAGTAGTATCATCGTTGTGGTGACATGGAGAAGGCTGGCACACTGTTGTTTAGTTTAGGTTTGCTTCATTTGAACTATGTGAGACTTTTCATGGGGGTGAAGGCAGGCCAAAATGTCATCTACCCTGTGGCCTACCATACAGAATTTGTGAATTGTCAGTTTTGAAAACTTTTCAGTATATCTCTAGCAACACTTAATCAACTACAGGCTGTTATGGAATAATTTGAATGCCACTTCTTCCAGTCTTCTTATGACTTTAGTGCAGTCTTGATTTCTTTGAGCTTTTTAAAGACAAAAAAAAAAATTTGTATTACCATAAGGGATGACTTTTGGCTTAATAGTTTTTTATGCAGAGCACAGAAATTTGAAGAACTATTTCAGGGAAGAGTTCTAATCCTCAATAAAAATTTCTGGTCCAGAGAAAATCAGTCCATAAGAGAATAACAACAGCCAAATATTTAGATATTTATTTGGCAATGCAAGTTTCATGTGATGTAGGTTTTAAAAACTCAGTGTCTTACATAGCAGGTGTGTTTAGGGTTCTATCATATCAAGCCTGGTCCATAACAAGAGCAACAGGCATTACCACAGCTGTACTCTACTAGATAATATTGTGAAAAAAACAACATCTTTTTTATTATCAAAAGGGGTCAAGGAAGCACAAATACCACCCTATCTCTTGCTAAGTTTTTAAAATATCAAAGACTAAATCAATCTTGAGTTTTAAGAATTTCTATTAAGTGAGGTCAGGAAGATCATTTAAGGAAAACTGACACAAGTCAGTGAATCTGGAATATTTGAATCAAATCTGAACCTCAGCTTACTGAAATTTCCAAGCTTCTGTTAGGTGAGTTAGACTTCACAATTTTTCTACAATTCCAGCAATGTTTTATGGTCTTTTCCCTAACTTTATGGTGAATTGCAACTTCTAAAGAATGAAATCATTGCCATAAAGAGCTGAATGATGACATTGCAAAGATATGTAATACACTCATTGGGAAACACTCCCAAAATAGCAATCTCTCAAGAGTATCTTGGTTTCAAAATTCATATCCAACATCAGAAGTAAAAAGAAAAAAAAGAGAAACCAAGGAAATTTGGAGAAATTTCCATCTCCTGGAATTATATATCAATATGACCAATGCTCCTTCTTCTATCCCAATAAACTGGCAATAATAAACCTCAGGCCAAGACATTCATCTTGACCATCTTGAACTCTTGAAACCGGGCACTCAGGACGCCCTTGTGCTTGCACTTCAGTTTAGCAGGTAAAATATGCCTTCTGGATACATATTTCTGGAGATCCGCATCCACTTCTTGCCTATTTTCTTGCATTTTTTCCAAAATTCAACCCTTGCAAACACGTGCTCAGCTTTTTTAAATGTAAGGATCAGTCTGGCTCATAGTATAAACAGGTTTCGGTCATGTCCAGGTTGTAAAGGGGGGGTTGCAGGAGCAACTCAGTCCTAGGTTGCCTTGAGGCCCTGTCTCTGCAGAGATGACCCACAGGGAGCTGTGTAGACGGCTCAGCTCTGAGTTTTCTGGTAAGCACAAAACTGAACAGGCCAGAGCTGCATCATTCAAAGAACCGAAAACTCAGT
>NW_010165130.1:0-21126 GCF_000695765.1 Mesitornis unicolor | reverse complement strand
GTTCTGTGATTCTGTGATTCTGTGAAAGTGGATAAGGCATT
This sequence comes from Mesitornis unicolor, assembly GCF_000695765.1. Taxonomy (NCBI): domain Eukaryota; kingdom Metazoa; phylum Chordata; class Aves; order Mesitornithiformes; family Mesitornithidae; genus Mesitornis; species Mesitornis unicolor. The sequence goes on along the minus strand of NW_010165130.1, from coordinate 21,085 downwards.
AGCCAGCTCTGAACTACTCAAAAAGAGCTGGGTTACACTGAAAAACAAATTCCTCTAAGTCTGGTATCTGTCCGCAGAGAATTAGCCTATCAATTTTTTAAAGGGCATTTCTTTTAACTAAACTTCTGTAATATATTTTATGCAGGATTACATTACTAATAATTTCCATGGGATTTCAGGGATAAGAAGTACCAGTTACATCTCCTGTGGAAGAATGTGTGGAGGTAGGACAAAGGAGAAATCATTACGCTTCAGCAGTTTATGCATCTGCATGCTTGCCTTTTTCACATCAAAAATCCAAACAAGAAAAATATTTTCCCCTAAAGTTTGCCGAGATCAGAAATTAACAGCTCTGTGCCCCAGGGCACACCCTCTCCTGCAGCCACGCAGTTCAAAGTGCGCCCGCTTGCCCTGCGCTGCTTGCAAGGAGTCACAACTGGGAAACTGTTTCAGCCAACTTTGGCCCAGAGCCACCCCAAGTCATTGCTAATGCGATGCAAAGTTGCAAAGTTAGCCCTGTAATGGGTAAGGCCTTGCTTTGTGTTTCTGGAGACCTAATTTTGTTGTAAGGGTGTGAAGAGAGAACACCTTGCACCCCAACTCAGTGAAGGTGTAAATCAGTGTAGCCCACGACGAAAGCCTGTGTTCCTCACAACACAGAAGTGGATGGTGTTCAAATTCAAATGTCCTTATCAGTATTTACTCTTAGCAAACTAGTTCGTTTGTTTTTCCTTTATGTTGTAGATATTTGTGCCACTTCCCAGCTGTTTATGTAATTCTGACCTAAATCAATGTTGACAGGGATTTGCAACATACCCATTTGATTTTTTCAAGTAACTGCTCTAGGTCTAGCAAGTCTTTCAAATGGGTTAATATAAATACCTGGAGAAATCCTGATTTACTAAGCGGTTTAGAATGCAAACATGAGAAAACAGAGTCAGGAGGACTGGAAAAGCCACTCGACTGGTTCTCCTGATGCCTCCCCAGTACAGGTTAACTGGGATACTAAACAACTGCCTCACTGTTGTATTGGTGCAGGTTGCTTGATGACTAGTTCTGCTTCCAGTTTCCACCAGAAGTATTGTCATGGCTAATAAACCACTAACTGCATAATAGCAGATTACTGCATTATATTTCTGATGTGATGCCACCACATACAGAACAATATATTTAAAAGTGAAGTAGGCTCTTCTTTTAACCTCTGTGTCTATTACTAAACATTAAAAAGGTGCAGTTATCATTTTAGCCACCACTAGAAACTACAAGGAAGACCACATATGTAGTGAACATAAGAGACAGAAGTGACAGAAATTGATAAAAACTTCATCACATGGCTGACATCCCATATATCAAAGCCCTAAATCTCATTCTCTGCTTGCCTCCAATTTCCATCAAAGCCTGCCAGCTGCACATTTATTGAGAAGTTTGTGATCTGACAGCCACTGTATTACCAACATTAATGATGCATCAGTCTCTAGAATTACTGAGGAAACAGTCCACTTGATTTTATTATTATACAGAGTTCCTCACATTTCATTTCAGACAGCTTCCTATCACAAATTTTAGCAATAACTAAAAATGCTACACAACTGATGCAAAAGACACTAAGGCAAAATATGGCTACCACAGCTTCATGCCACTCCGTTCTCCCTCCAGGAGAGCTCCAAATCACTCAGACACCACTGTGTAACCCATGAGTTATTGGTCCATAACTAAAACGGCTTACACATTATGGTACAATAAACAGTGCATCACTAATATTCACTAATTTGGCCAAGAGAGCTACAGACAGCTACATGATGCCTTCGGCACCCAAAAAAAGCACATTTTTCAAAGTCTTATAAATCCCTGCTATTGACACTGGATAAAATTCACAGGGGGAGGGAGGTGTGGGAGGTAGGGTAGAAGATAACTTAAAAATATATTGCCATATAGACTGAAATAGTTTCCATAGGTACCAGAAAAAACAAGTACACATTTTCTTTGCCGCAAATAGCCCACTTTAGTCTGTCTTTTACCTCCTAGAAGGTTTTCTTCAAAAAAATCCAAATAAACCACAGCTACTAAAGATGCAATAACACAATACAACAAATCAGATTCTTTTCTGAATCATAATCAAGTATTTTAAATTCATAATTAAGTTGAAATTTCCAGTATCAGTTGAGAAAGAAACTCCATGAAATATGCAACATCTATTCTCAGAAGTCCCTAAAGTTACTATGTCTTCTTTTCCTTTCAGCGAGCCTAGCAGTAACAACTAACAGAGAACTATTCCTGTCACTTTTTAGGTTTGAAAGAGAACAAATAAATGCTGTCATAGTTTTAAGAAAAGTCATTTTAAGTCCCCATATATCCATCCCCCCAAAAGCAAGAGAGAAATACAGTTCTCCTTTTCTATTATTAGTCTCTTAACTTCAATCTTTTCAAAGGTCATTAAAGAAATATTTTTAAGCACTTGTATTAACAGTGGTTGACTCACTTATTTTGACAGTGCAACACAGTCAGAAGGGGAATAATATATCAGGTGAAACAAACAAGAACTGCTGCAGAAGTAGATGGAAATCCTTTCCCATTTACCTTTTTTTCTTTTTTTACTTGGTAACAGCAATTTAATGAATTTTAGTTTTGTCAGAAATTAAGGAGATTAGAGGAGATAGATTTTTCAACCCCATCAATATGAATGCTTAAAAAAACCAACTGCTACAAAAGAAAGTACTGTATGTGCTTCTATAGAAACTTGTCCCTAACTCCATAGCAAGATCTCCAATTACAAGCACTACAGAAAAAATAAAGCACTATTCACTAGCGAATGTATCAAGAGTAGCAAGAGGCTTACAGACATGTAATGCAGCCCAGACATTACACAAATAAGCAATAGGAAATGCCACTCTATTTCTCTTTCTTGTAGTCCATTATTTCAGAGGCATGCAACATATTCACCTTTGAGGAACATATATGAAGTTGGCTTAGCCTGCATCCTGCTCCCAGGCTCTGCTCCCCAAGCAAAGAGCGAACATACCCAGACAGAAGAATTACCTGTATTAATTACGGTATAATCCAAAATGGATCTCAGTCTTAACTGTGCTCTGATTCACAAGTTTAGGGGTATAGCCCTGCTCCAGACTGCCCACTTGACACATACCAGAGGGACAGTTCAGCTGCTATCAAACCCTTACAGATCTCAGCCTGCAAACACGAAGGACACACGGAACAGAACCTGGTTCACTTTAGTGCGGTGAACGATTCAGCACCTCCCAAATGGGAGCAGAAACGTCAGAGGAAGGGACAGACCAGACTGGCCCTTCTAAGCAGGAAATCCAACAGACAAGCCCAAAGCAGGAGCTTTAGTGTGGGCTGGCTTTTGTTGTTGTTGTTCTTGTGGAGTTTTTTTGTTTTTAAACACTAGTTATCACTGAAATATGTATAAAACTTTTACCCGTGCTTACATCTGGCATCAAATGTAACAGGTACTTTATTAGCATTTCCTTTTGGGGTATCCAAAAGGACAAGCAAACCAGGCAGGAAAGCACAACTGGTTGAGGAAGCAGAACTCTTCAAGTATCTTCCTGACAGCAATGAGCACAAATTTAAATACCCACAGACAGTTTAGAGGATAGTCAAAACCACACCTTTTTTTTACTTTACTGGCACAGCTTACATTTACAACGCATACGTTAAAAAAAACCAAAATATCACAATGATTATTTTGCAATGCATGTAACACTCTGAATGCAGGCAACTCTTAATAGGGAATTCATTAACTTGGGAACAAACAGTTCCTATAATTAGTTACCAGAAAATATTCAACATGCATTTACAGGTTTATTCTTGAATCACTAAGTACAACTCTAGGCACTAAGACTGAGTACCTTGGAGGGGTGTGAGGGAGGGGAACAAAAAACAGCAAGTATTTAAACTACCATCATTTACTCCATTATTTTCTAGATCAAGAATCAAGTGACACTTTGCCTGTTTACTTGTGCATACAGCCAGTTCTGTTTTCAGAAAGCTGGTTTCCAACACGCAAATTGACTTCTTCTGTAGGTCGAACACTAGCAAGAGCAAGCTGATAAAAATCACGTTAAACCAGGACTTTTATCTCTCTTATACAGCTGGTGTAGATGCAGGCAGTCATACTGCTATTAATGTTTCAGATTAATAAAAAGACTGCTTAAGTGGAAAGTACTTAATATTCATGAAGTCTCTCTAGCATCTGATTAGGTTCTTCCCCTTCCTCTGCCTCATGCTTCATTTATTACATTTCTACCTGGGCCAAAAATGCAACTATAAAACCACCTTTATTTTGCATTTAGCAGACACTAATCAATGTTAAACAGAAAGGGATTTCTTTCTTTTTGGAAGCTGGAAAGGAACTTTTTATTCAGCAGAGAAACACATCCAGCTTTCAACTTAAACCAACAAATGCTTCTAACATACCCTGACTTCTGGTAAAAGCAAGTTACACTAACGTAATCTGGCCCAATGAGCCATTATTACATATTATTATATTAAAAATTAGGCTCCTGGGAACAGGCAGGAAATACATACTAATGGAAGATGGGCCCTGGGAGACTGCACTGACCAACTCTAGTCCTAGACCCTGCGTCCTCAAAGTGAGGGTTCACGCAGACTACGTGATAGCAAATAAATCATACCTTATGTCAAATAAATCCCCTGGGGGGGCATGGCAACAGGAAAAACCCATGCCTAACAATGAAGGCCATGATTTGACCAGCATGTAACAGCACGGTGAATTTTATTATCATAGTTCATGCAGCTTTCTGAGAGCTTAGTAAGTCCATAGGTATCCTAAAAGTATTAACCATATTTTCTAAAAAATCTTGTTCCATTGAAACTTCTCCTTAAATTGCACCTCCCCATATGGCATCTGATCCTTTCACATGACTTTTTTAATTACCTCCACTGCTTTTTCCCCAGAGGTGCCATGAAGAAGCCTCACACTTTGGCAGGGCAGGTGGCTGTGGGGGACCAGAAGCCATGCCACAGCCCCCATCACCCCCAAGAGATGGCACATCTTCATAATCTCTCCATTAAAAAAATAAGTAAACTTTAAGATCTTCAAAAAAATGAAGTCTCATTTTTAAAAGTTAAAAAAAAAAGAGGTGAAGTAGCTTTAAGCTCATCTCCTCAGTGGTAATGAATAAGGCCTAAACGTAGAGCAAAGTTAACCACAATCCTGGGACCTGATCCAAATCTCCCATGACAATAGGAAAACATTAGAACTATAACATTCAAAATATTATTTAACTTTTAAAGTCTGAGTGCAGTTCAAAGTCTCCTTTGTAGCACAGCACTTCTGAAAATGTCGGGTGCTTTCCAGAGACCATTTCCTCCTAATCAGGCCCAGCGTTATTTAAATAGCAAGGAATACCAGCAAGAATAGGAATCGCTTGGCTGAGCCAGGGAGGAGGAAAATCCTTAAAATGACTGCAGAATTCTTAAAAGCTGGTAAAAGGCCTAATCATATATAATGATTTACAAAGTGACAAGGAAAATAGATTTACTGTGACAGTTTGAAAGGAGACCAACATAAATAAAATTATTGCTCACGTGGTCACAGCATCCCCACCGCTCCCTTGTTGAAGGCACCAACAACAGGAGCCCTCCACCAACCTGCATTCACTTTCCAACCCCCCCGACCTACATGGGCCTCCCTCACAGCCAACACCGAGGAAAAGAAACAACCAAGCTACTTAAAAAGCAAATTGCTTGCTCCAAAGTCAGAAATTCTTTCCAAGCCACAAAGTTATTGATTACCAGCGCAGCAATTCACAAATAACGCCTCTTTGTATGGTAATCCCAGATTTTTTTTAAAAAAAGGACAACTAATTATCCCTCTCTCACCCCACAAAAGCAAGAACAAAAAACTTAAGAGCTTTAAGCTTCAGTTTTATTCATTAAGATCCCGACTGCAGCCCTGTAGCTGCAGTATGCAGAGGCAGAGCACAGTGCCAAGTATTTGCAGACCAAGTACACTTAAATATTTCTCTGGCCAGTAAGTGTGATGTGGGATAGGAAGGCCTGATACTACACATTTATGGCTTTTTTGATATACAGAAAATGTACAGCCACATTTAACCATTTCTTCTCTGAACGGCAGTCAAGGCAGCAGCAGGGCTGCTGGCCTGTGTTCTCCCCCGCCCCCCACCAGGCCCACTTCACAGTGCAGTGGTCTGCACAGCACAATTACATGGGTGCTGAGAGGCAAGCTTTCCTCGGCTGAAGCGAAGCCATTCAGCTTCCAGATGCGCAGCAAAAAGCACCCAGGCTCGCTGGCGAGGGACCAGCTGCTCTTCCCTGCCTCCACAGTGCCAGGCAGCTGCAACGCAGCTGCCACTGTGCTCAGACTCCCCAAAATCTGCCCACGCCATGCCCTCCAGACTCGTCCCTGGCTTCTGCATTGGGTGAACTGAGGGGGGAACCCCCTGCTGAAACGGAGGCACCCTTGTCCTGGATACAAGGTCCCTTTATACCACTTTGCTCACTGCCTTCTTGCAACCAGTGTCGAGCATCGTCTGTAATGTGAAATTACTGAATAAACATGACAAATGCCCCCTCCCCACCAGAGCCAAGCCAAAGACTGTAAGCAGGTCATTAACTGCCAAGGTCAGCTTGTTTGTGAAAAAGAAAGGAAAACATTACCATTAAGACTCTAATACGGTAAAACAGCAGTGACAGCAACAAGGAAACATAAGCTTAATGTTTCCTTTAACCCTCACTTAAAAAACACATTTTAAGTCATCTGATTCAACCATATGGCTTTGCAAATTACCATTAATTGAGAAGGTTTTGGGTAGAGTCAACCCAATTTCACACTTCATACCATACATATACCCCAACATCACGTACAGGATCTCTTGTTAAAACCTGTCTCTAAGACGAAAGCAATTAATTTATCTGGCTTTTCAAAACTTGTCATCAGACGAGCCACCCACTCTCTCCAGCCGATCAGCTTTTAGGGCACGCTCCTCCATCTTTGAATGGCCGTGTGGGACCTGCCTGGGTGCAGCAGCAACATCCCTCCCTATCCAGCAGACTCCTCAGCCTCTCCCTTCCCTGCAAGGAGCATATAAATTTTTTTCCATCTGAGCCTTAACTACTGTTTGTCCGCAGACTTGTAAAATACACTAAGAAATGCCTAATGAGACACTGATCTGGCATCCAAATGTTCCCCCACATCGGGCCATCGCCTGAGCTGCACGCACATTGAGGCTGCAGGATTTTTTTCCAGCTCTCCAAGGAAGGACGGAAGGAAAGTGGGTGGGTGGGTGAGAGTAGGAGTCGGCACAATATCAGCACATGGCTGGCTCACACGTTTTCAGTCATTCACTACTAAGTAAATATATACACATACACACACAAAATACTCTGAAGGCCCAAATGAAGACAGCACATTGCTAGGATAACATCGCTTCCTTTGCACCAGGAGCTAATAAAACATGTAGAAACCACAGCTCTCAGCAGAGCAGCTGATATATGCTGAGCTTTTGAGACTCTACAAAAACTGCAATCTGATTTCCAGGTAGCCCAACTTCCAAGGACCTCACAAATTATCTATCTTACAGTAGCACTGCGAAACTAGCTTCTGCACAAAAACTGGGGAAGTCCAGGCAAGAGATGGAAGATTGCATAATTAACCCCATTTTATTACTGGGACACGCAGGCACTCGGAGTCTCGGCAATCTGCTCAAAGTTACTTGAGAAGTCTGGAGGGGAAGAATTAGCTGAATCAGACAACCGCAGCCCCGAGTTCAGTGACCCAAAGCCAAGCCTCTTGCCCTCCAACTGAACGCTTAACTCTTGTCAGAGAGAGCCCAAACACGAAGACAAAGGACTCCCACAAGTTGGTCAGCCAGCTGTTACCTTGCCTGCTGCTGCAGGAGGAGTACCCATACAGCCGGTTTTTCATTCTCTGAACACATCTTGTTACAGCACTGGCCCTTGAAGTATTTTTTCAAACAAAACAAAACAAAACAAATCAAACCAAACCATATTTTTGAAAGTACTTTAAAAACCTGAAATAGGTTCCAGACTGCAAATATTTACACACATTCTTAACTTTATGTGCAAGGAGTTCAACTAAGTTTAAATAACCATTTTAATGTCTAACCTTAACTACGTACATAAATATTTACAGGATTGTAACTTCGATTTTCCTCCCTTGTGCTCAGTACATCACCTGGTTCTTGAGTGGTTGGGGCAACCAAAGCAAGCTGCTTTCTCAGTTTCCTGCATTATCCCCATCCTGCGTTGCCTGGCTTGCAGAGGAGCAGCAATGTGGAAATCCAAAATCTAAAACCTCAAGCTGCTTTTAAGTGGCTAGCATTCTGCAAAAACACTGTCAAAGACTGAAACTTGAATAACTGCCTATTCTGAAAGCTCACACGTGTGAATTTAAGCAGGGTACTAAATGGATGCTGTAAACCCATTTTACTCTTTTCCTACAAAAAACTTACATAGGAGTTAGCAATGAAGCAGCTCATGTGCCTTAGTGGTGATTTCCTCGGTATGCACACAGATAAACCCTTCACCTCTACGGACAGGGGGGTTTAAATGAGTTTCAGTATAAGAAAAAACAAAACAAAACAAAAAACCACCATCCAACAAAAAACACCCAACCCACAACAACCCAAAAAAAACCAACAGTAAAACTTTTTAATAGTCTAATCTAATTATTTTCACAATGATTAAAACTTGGAAAGATACAAGAGAAGTTTTGAGAGCATGAACAGCAACATTCTGATCCCAATCTCCAGAGCAGGGCATAGCACTTCACTCCCACGAAGCAGGGCTGAGCCTGCACTTCACCTTCTCTACCAACTTGTGGAATACAGAGGAGAAAAATTAAAAATCAGCCATGCGCAGCTCAACTTTCCAGTTTTTAATCATGATACTTTCTAGCCTCTTCCCTTTTCAGCATCAGTAGTAAGAAACATTTAAAAATAGTAAGTTAATGATGTTAATATGAACGTTACTTTTAGAGGTTTATGTGTTTTATACTGCTTGTGCTTAGCTACTTTAACTATTTCCTCCCATACACCAGCTCATCTGCCAGTTTCCTCTGTTTGTGCAGAACCTTTGACAGTGAAATAGGACAGAAAAAAAAAAAGTAAAAGCTTTAAAGGGTATGCATTTTGGCTTTAAAACCACAAAGCCTGGAAGAGTGATTCACCAACAGTCAAAATCCCTCAAACAATTTTCTTTTCAAAATTCAATATTTATTTTGTGCTTCAATATAAATTATGTCTTCTATAACTTTTTATTAATCTGTAATACACTGAAGTCTCTCCATTAATTTCTGAAATCTGTACAGTTCTTGTAGCTATTGGAATGCAGCATCCCATCAAATTCTAGTCCAGATTCTCTTAATGTGGCATTAACGGATGCAAACAATCTCTTGCCTTGAATAAGGCTAGAGAAGGAAAACCAAATGTCTGTATACAAACCGATTTCAATAAAATGCTATGAGAGTTTAATATATTAATGAAAAGAATTTTAAACAATACAATTTCACTAAATTCAATCAGTGCTGCTCAACAGATACCGTTACAAAAATATCACAATGAATATTAATGGAAGAGGCTCATGCTATGTTACTCTTCATATCTTGACACACAGAAAGATTTCAGTATGGTGATTTGTTCAGAATATAATTTTAAGTACCAATCACAAAAGGAAAAATGTAAACTTCTGCAAAAAATGCATTTACGTCCTTGATTTTTAAAAACAGTCTATAGACTTGAAAAACTTCAAAGCATTTGAAGATTTTTGGATGCCTCACTTCATATTACTTGAAAATGTCAAATTTTCAGAAACAACATGCATTGCACTTAATGGAATAGGGGCATGTTTCAGGCATTTTCAAGAATCAGTTGCTTTATAAAAACAAGCATTTTTCAAGAATTCAGTTGTTTATATAAAAACAAAATCTTGACAGAAAATGAAGGCATGACACAAAGATACTCACAAATTCTGTTTTCAACCACAAGTCATTTTATTTTTTGCTGAGGTCTGAGAATAATTTTGATTTAGAAAAGAATAATTGGAGCTATTAAAAGCTATTTCACAATAAAGGTTGGCAGTACAGAACATCTGCATATGATGTTACCGGCTGTATTCCAACTTGAACATGATTTTCTTCATCAAAATCTTTATGGTGTGCTGCACCCCAAACATCAATCTACTCAAAATCTGTTCACAACATCGGGACAAAGCCTAAACTCAGGTCACCCGTATACAGAATCATTAAGTTTGGAAAAGACCCTTAAGACCATCAAGTCCAACTGTCAACTCAACACCACCATGCCCATGTGTGTGCTTGTTAACTTTAAGTATTAGGAATGTCTCAGGAGAATACTTCACTGAGATTGCTTAAAGTACCCAGTTAAATGCATGCAAATATTGGCCAGTTTAAAGTTCTCGCTTGCTTTTATTTGGGGAAATTTTCTTCAAAAGATGAAGATGAGTGTTTTACACATTTCTGTTCAACAGGTCTGTGGCACCTCATTTGTGTAAGGCATAAAGAGAGACAACATCCTTTAATAACTAACATGTGCAAAATAATCAGGGAGGACATTTAATTCCACAGAACAATCAGTCGCCCACAGATAGAGTTCATCCACAGCCCCAGAGCAATACGGCCACTTGCAGGCTCATCTGTTAGGCTCAAGCCCCCACACGTGAAGCAACAGAACAACACTAAATACAGAGCAAAGAAACACAGCATGCCATGGCCCTTAGGGAACGTAAGGAAAAATACTTCGAGATCACAACTGGCATTTAGACAACACACTTAGTTTAATAATAAGGGTTATTTGTATTATCATGGAGCCCAGGACCTCCAGAGACCAACGATCTCACCAGGCACCACACAATGTGTGAAAGGCACCATTACAGCACAGCTCCTTCTGTGGCAGTTCAGCCCCCAAATGCAGCTCTAAAGCTGCAAAAACTGAGCAGGGAGCAGGAGAGGCATGAAGCCAGGGGCTGCTGCCAGCTGGCCCCTGTGAAGGCCACAGCTCCCGGAAAGGAGCTGCCTGCGCTGGACCGCCTGCCCTGCGCGGGCACCAAGCAGAGGTCGCCCACCAGCCGCTGGCTCCCCACAGGAAGGGTGGGAAGAGCAGACGCTAGCAGAATGCTTCAGTGCTGCAAATGGGAGCCTGCCTCCCCAAGTTTTAGCCTTCGATCTTACCCTGCACTCTGTGACAATATGTTGCAGCTTCTTCTGCCATCGAAGGGTGTGCTAGAGGTATCTATAGCCACACCAACTGTAGGGGAGGATGGGCTTCAAGCTTAGCACTACCTCCTGTCAGATTGGACAATGTAAAAAAAACAACTAACAAACAAAAACCAACATGTCCCACAAGATCCCCATTAAGGCTTCCAGTCTCTGGAAACCAAGTCACTTTCTGCAAACATTTCTAAGAGCCACACAGCGGGGAGGACTTGGTCCAAACTGGAGGAACTAACTAGAGGCACCTAACACAGCTGGTTTCAGTGCCAGCTTACACAGTACTCCCCCACCTCACAGGAGGCACAAAGGAGTTTTAAATGGCTCAGGTTCTCCAACAATCCCAAACTTCCTGTACCAACCCTAGCAGAACACCAGACAGCACTGGGACAAGGATGCTATGGGGAGGCATAAGGCTGGTGAGTACCCTTGGCCCTGCCACTCTACCCTGGTGCCCTCGACCACAGACCAACAGTGCAGCTGGAGACTGAATGCTTCCAGCATCACTTCACTTCTCCAGGTCGTGTCACTGGAGATGGCAGAGGCCTCCAGCCTTCCAGTTGATGAACGGCTTTAGGCAGGAACCAGCTGGAGTCAGACACAGGCATAGTCCTGCAGAGCTAAGCTCTCCTTGGTTCTTGTTTCAGGGCTCCTGACCAGTTCCAAGGGCTGTACTAAACAAGACAAGAGGTGCCTGATATGAGGAAAGTTACATGCAATTTATATTTTAATTTATTGATAATTTTCCTGTCCCCAGCAACAAATGCTCTGGTACTAATAGGAAAACAAGTTTATGCAAATCAAAATATTGTGGTTTTAATCCCTTGATCCAATCATTTTAGGAGCTAGGTTTATTATTTTCTGCTAATTGGGAGGTTGTGGATCCATTTGAATCTCCTAGATGGGAATGCCAGTTAAAGCACTCTTTTCTACCTCCACGCCTGCCACACAGGTTGGCTTCCCACTCCTCTGCTGCCGCCTGCATGGTGCTTGCATGGTGATTTGTAAAGCCACACAGGGAAGCAGGCTGGAGAACTGAACCAAGGGTCTGGGGGCAAGTAGGAAGAACCTATACAGAAACACAAAATTTTTTGTTTTCATGTTCATTGGTTCACCAGTCTGATTCATTGTGCACCTGCACAAACATTGATGGTAACACAAAATAAGGGTGGGAATAACATGCAGCAGGAAACTAAGAGGCTTAAGTAGTCCTGACAGTGCAAAACCACAGCCTGAGGATGGAAACAGGGATTGTCCATCTTTCTCACAGACTAGCTAGCATGTTTATACTGGGCATCATGGTACAGCTCCTACAGTATTAATGGCATTGTTTATTCCTGGCCAGAAATGAATGAGGAAAACCATGAAAGAGGCTGCCTCATACTCAAGCCACCCACCCTGGCATAGCCATGGCCCCTTGATCCTCTGCTGCCCTACCTTTCCCAGTGACCACCAACCCCACGACAATGCCATGGCCAGCACCACCTCCAAGACACATCACTTCTCACCATCTTCCACAGAAAGAGACAAGTGGCACAGATGCGACTTGGCGCAGCCACACACCTTTCCTCTGCAGCTCCTGTCGGCAGAGGGGACTGGGGAAAGGGCCAGACTGTGGCCACGCCAGGGACACCACCGTCAAAGCCCTGCGCTGCAGGCAGCAAAGCCTGAGCAGTCGCACATACTCCAGCTTGTTTTCTAAAAATCACCATGCCAGCAGCTGGTACCCTCAAGCAATTTCAATATTAGATTGAGTGAGGCTGAAAAGAGATATTTGGTTCAACAGGACTTAAGCAAAAATGCACATGAACATGTGTTTGAACACATTATCTATGTTGCATAAATATCATAAACACAGAAAAATGACTTTAGAAGAACATTTTATAGAAGGAAAAAAAAGTATCCTGGAAAACCAGGCTGGTATACTGCTCTGAGGTGCATGCAAATGCTTGCTGCTGTCTGGGAGAACTGCAAGGTGGCTAGAGATCTACCCTGGGGGAAGGGTGACAGACCAGAGCCTGTTGGGTTGAGCTCAAGGGGAAGTCCTGGCCCTTCCACCATCCTGGCTGGGGTGTTCCCAGCAGTGCCTTTCATTGATACAGAGAACGGGCAGTGATGCAGACAGTGGTATGAAACATAGCTAATTCAGCTGAAAATGAACCTTAACAAGAAAAACTAACAAACAAAAAACCCAAAACTGAAAACATTCCAAAAAATAAAAAGCCTTTCCTCAATCAGTGACCTGATCTTGCTGCCCAGTAGAGGGGGGGTATAAATTGCAACCATAATCATCCCATATTTAAATGATTCTGTTTAAAGGGCCATTTCTTAGGAATGTTTTATTTGTATGGTTTAAGTAAACAGTTTAAAGTACTCCCAGACAGCAAGACAACTGCAGTTCAACCATAAGCACAGCATAGCAAAACTGAAAGCATCATCTCAACTCCTTGTACACACTCTAGTACAGCTTTTACAGCACGGATGGGACACAAATGTCAGGCACGCTCCAGTGTCATCACATCTACAGCAGCAGCAGAAGTGGCAGCACTTGCTGCAAGCTCCTGGTGTACACCGGACTCCTGCATTTTGAACCTGTATGCTCCCCCAAGGCAGAGAGCCAGGTGGAGCCTTGCACGTCTGCCAGCCACCCAGCTCCCCTTGGCTGGAGCTGCCCTGCCCACTGCTATCACAACAGGTTCACATGTGTCAGCAATTTCTCCCCTGTCACAGACAAACTGAAAATGTATGAATTCAAACGCGTAGTCTTCCAAAATCGTATATTAAAGCTATGAATGTTTGGAACTCTAGTACCTTTCTGGAGCGTGGCTATGGTCTCAAACTCACTTGATTAAAGAAAGTGGAAGTAACTTCTGGTTGTCAAAACTTCTAACTCTTTAATTTATCAAGATTGAAGTCAATTAACCAAAAACCAAGAGACTAACGTTGAATTATATGTAAAAAGGACTTCAACATCTTAAAACATATTCTGTCATGTTACGCTTTTAGCTATGATTACAGTATGGGACATGTGTTTGACACTTATTTTTTAGTGTTCAAAAAATATTTCAGTTGCTAGCTCTTTGCCATCTGTTTCCTATCATTATTTCATTAAAATAGTTTTCATTTCTCTCACAGTAGAAGAGTAAGATTGTTTTCTGCGTGACCTGATTGTTACCTGCTTTACTTAGCATCAATCCAGCTTTCCCTGCTCCCCCCTTCAAAGAGGCATATGCCCCTCCTCCCAACTCCTCCCAGCAAGGGCTAACAAAGCAAGCTAGTTTAACACCAGCCAAATAAATCCCCTCCTCTCCACCTGTCAAGAACACTTCTCCACAGTCTCTGAGAAAATTAAGTAAAATAACTCATCAGCTGCAAAAAGCATGGGGACTTTCCTCCTGGAAAGAGAAAACCCATGGTTGAATACACCTGCGATGAAAAACAAAGTCCAGCATACAGTATGCAGCATACACCACGCAAAGCACTTGCCATTCCTAGTTAAAATACTAGAGCTCAACGTCCTACGCTACCATGACTACCCGTGCAGGGCTGAAGTCACCCACATACAAGGAAGAGGTGGTTTCTGAGCAGTTATCAGGAGCAAGCACAGTAATTCTTACCTGGAAAATGCTGTTTGCAGCTGCTCACCGATTTGTCAGCACACATACTGCTCTCACCTCATGATTTATGATGCTCTCTCCAGCACTGAGACTTCTATTACTGTCTTCGTTTACTGCCTGCAGCTGTCATTCTCACCAACAATTCTACAGTTGTTTGTAGGTGAGGTATCAAAGGTATTTAGTATGCACCTAGAGATGTAATTTTAATCAAACCTACTCGCAGGCAGTATTTAAATGTTAAAATAACTGCACAGAGTGCAGCAACTAATGTGGACTTGACCAACCAAAATTATGGCAGTCGGAAACGTTTACCTGTAACTGCCTCAAAAGGATGGATGTCCCACAGTCCTGTGAACACCTGCCAATTTGTAAATTAAGATAAAAATAGTACCCATAGATCACAAAGTCTTCTGACAGGTATTTGAATGCACAACAAATATACTAACACAAATTCAAGAATTTAACTTTCTATAGCCGAAATGTTGATATGGCTGTAAATCCAGCTACACATTTCTCTCAGCCAGCTATTTTCCCATTAGACTAGCCAGCTTTTTCAGTATCTCCTAAAACTCTGCTGAATCTGCCCATTTTAGAGTTAACGGCAGTGAAGAGGGAAGTAGATTCTACATCCAACATTTCCACTTTCAAAAGATCTCAGTGTGTTTTCTAGACATTAAGACCTACTGCAGTCCTTACTTAACTTCTTGGGGAGCCACAAGATGCTCAATAATTTGAAAAACAGGTGAGCAGTGTTACTAAGCATGAGTACCAACTGCACCACCTTGCTTTGAAAGAGGGCGGCAAACAGCCTCTGGGTGCAAACTGGACCTACCACCACCAAACATGGCATGAAAGCGCAACAGAAAGTAAAAAAGGAGTCCTGGAGCTAAGCCTAATACTACTTTCATGTGTACTCTGAAGTTCCATCTCCTTAAGTCAACTGATTATAACAGCATGTCTGTTTATTTAATGAGTTTCTAGTGCTTGTGATTGAGGACAAACTTGAAAATATGAACCCTAAACAAGCCCCAAAAGGCAGATTTTGCAAAAGAACACAAGTTTATTACTATTTAAACTTATGCCATATAGGCTTGGCTTCTGGTGGTTGACCATTTTAAAGCTGGCAACTTTAAATTCGTCTAAGCACCAAAACCCACCTTCTATATTGTAAGTTCCTTTCTTCCGGACCATCTGCACTGTATAGCTTGAAGATTACACTCAAGGCAGAAACAATTGTGAATTTACAATCAAAAGATAAGGCCATCATTGTCATAGTCAAGCTTCATCTATAGCTAAACAGATACTGTTAAAATACAAATGACAAACACATAACTCTAAGAAGAAAAAAATATGATGGATTTTACTCTGTAATGACAAAGTACCAAAAGAGCCTCTGGTGTCTGGAAGTTGTTAACACTTGCAATGTATTCAGCTATTGATTAATCCTATTATCTCTCCATGTTCCAGTCCCTTCAACCAAGATGATGGGGTCGCATTGAGAGAAGTGCACAGAAGTGAGCAGCCACTAATTGTGAGCCCACATTAAACCATTAGTTGGTGTGCAATAGCCTGCTTTCAGGTTAAGAAACAAAATACGCTTTTAAATAGAACACTAATTGAAGCACATTTCAGAGTTCAAGAATATGTGACCTTCAAACTATTCTAAGGATGCATTTCAGTCATTTAAATCCACAATACACAATTTGTCTTCCCGTAACAGTTATTAGGAAAATAGGTTTGACTTGGTCATACACACTTCACTGGGGGCAGGGGTGGGGGGAAATCCACCATGCAAAAGCTGAACTTACCTATGTTTTTATACTTTTTTTAAAAAAATATTTCAGCTTTTACTCTACCCCCTTGACCTCCTTCCTATATGTAACTGCAGAATGTGTATACTTGGGTAAAAGTAACATAGCTACAGAGGGTACACGCAATATGTGCTTTACATATGTTAGCTTTGATCATAAAGAAAATATTTTCAGTTTAACTAAATCACTCCACTCCTCTGCTGTGAAAGGTTCGTCCGAACGGAAAAGTTGGATCCAACTACCTGGCACTCACCTGATGTGACTGCAACTCGCAGATGTTTCAAAGTCAGTGGATCCTTACTGTTAAAAGCATCCCCGAGATTCCTCACTCCAGCCACCCAGGAATTGGAGAATTATAAAAACACCAACCATCAAAAAACCAACAAAATAAACAAACAAAACTCCACAACCACCACACACAAAACCCCCCATACAACCAAAAACTTGAAACTTCCAACATTGATCATTATCCCATTTTTCTTAATACCGGTTAAGAGAACATGTTACTGGCAACTGAGGGGGTGGGGGGATGCCTCCTTTTTCCTAAGTTAACACAGCTGAGAGGACATTTAAACTATAATTGGTCTTAGATTCAAACACAGATTGACATCCCGCTCTCAGATGATGTCTTTAGGACCTGATCACTCATGTATATGTATGGCTCTTCACTGACAAACAACCTGACTCCTCTACTTGTGCAACTTGCATTACTCATAGGAAAGCCTTGGCAGAGGGAGACCAACATATGTTAATTACAGGGTTGCATTATAATAGGTCTAACGCCTTGTTTCCCATCCAGAATTTTAAAATAAATGGAAACAACAGTGTCTTTGGATACAAAAGTACGTATTTTTGTATCTCAGGCTAAAATATTCCACATTAAAAACACAAATAGATCAACTGCCAGAGAATTCCTGCCTCTTCAGTGTTTCTTTTCGGGGCCCTATCCTTACTAAACAAAGAAGCTAGGCAATCTTTAAGAGAGGTTAGTGTATGTGCGTTCATCTTTTATTTCCTACAAATTATCCTTAAGTCAGGTGTAACAGTGAAAAGAGGAGTCTGAATCCCCAATCTTTTGTTTCTTCCAATAAACAGTTTACCAAGTAAAGTTGACTACCAGTATCTACAGCAAAATAAAGCATAAATTCATGAACACTGAGAAACATTAATAAAGCAAAGATATACTTAAAAATACATTTTTCATATGACAGGAGATATGTACTATGTTTCTTCATTTTATGATTTAATACGCTGGGATATTGCTAGGAAAAGATGCTGGCAACATTACAAGTATTTCTGATTTACACTTTTCTTTATTAAGAAGGAAGCATTAAGAGCCATAGCTGCAGTTTAGGACAAAGGACTAAGACTCTACACTGACATGCTGTTTCTTTCCGGGTGACCAAATTCAAAGTTTTAAATCTGAATTTCAAATCATGCAACACCATAAAACTTCCAGAAACATTAGAAGTTCCATTGAAATTTTCAAAACACTAACACACTAAAAATAGGCACTGCAAAAGGTTTTGCAAAAACTTCATGCATTGACTAAATAATTTATATGTGCACTGAAGATACAAAACCTTTTAAGATCCAATGAAAATGCTGTCTCAGAGGGGTTGGGGGTTTTTTTGTTTGGAGTTTGGGGGTTTTTAAGTGATTAAACAAATCTAACAACACGACCATCACGCAATTGTGACCAGAAACCTACAAGGCAGCATTCTCTCCTCCTCCCTCACCCAAGACTCCCTGCACTGGGCACTGCACAGAGGCGCTGGTCCCTGCTCCCAAAAGTCGAGTGCCAGCCAAGAGGTGCCAGCAAGAAGCAGACAGATGGTGGCCAATAAGGAAACCATCAACCGTCTTAGTCACCATGGCAGAGCCTGGGCACCGCACAATAGCAGCCTGCCTATCGACTGCTTTACTCCTCATTTCAGCTCGTTAATATGTTTACCTGCATATGTCTAGTGTTCCCAGCTACAGGGCAAATAGAGACCAGAGCTGTGTTAGGTGTACTCGCCGCCCAGTCTCACACAGGACTTGTGAGGACCCACCACAGCCAAGCATGGTGCTCAAGCCAGATATCCAAAGGTTACAAAAGAGTGCCCTAAATCCAGCGTACTAATCAACCACCACTCAGTGGTTTAGATGAATCCTGAATTTCACCTTTATTTATTTATTTAGAGACAAAATTACCGTGATATTTTGCTTAAGGATAAGAAAAGCACAATCCTGAATTTAAGGTGCCCATCTGCTTCCTCCCCAACCAATTCCTCGAGTCCAGGCTCTGAACCCTCCAGCAGCCTCCTCCTCCAGTCTCCTGCAGACCGCACACCTCCCAGGCACCTGCCAACCCATTACTTTACAAAAAACAGTTATATTATACTTGTATTATTATTATAAATAAAGGCAGAATAGAAACAATAGCAAAAACTTTCAGAACCCATTTAAATCAAAAAGGATCTGACCCGCTAACCACTCACACCACTGTCCTTTGCAGAAAGGACCACTTCACCCAAGCCTGTGCAGCATGGAGCACCATCTGGTCTACACCCTGGGGGAGGCCTTTCTGCGTTCTCAACTTGCACTGCTTCAGTTAGTATCACCGGTAGTAGTGCCCATCACCTCCGCACTCTCTGCCACACAGGGCAATTTCATGTGAAAGTTTTAGAATATTTATCTTGTTGCTGACTCCTTCTGAAGTATAAATAAGGTCTGAATGGTCTTCCCTTCATTTGTAATTCATATCCAAGGATCACTTGCTATGCAAGGTTTGGTCTTCAAGGTAAGCATTCATACCACTCAGAAAAGTTCATTTATGGCATCTTTCATGTGTAAGCTCTATCTCTGTTAAACACCAGGATTAATTATTAGTTATTAATGAATGTTTCAAAGGTTCTCTATATTTATTCTGCACTCTGTTGCTTGCTAGTCACTAACAGCTGCTGTCCTAGTTTTACTTGTCCTTTGGTAAAGAATAACAAGGCCAACTAAAGCAACTCCCGAGTTACACATAAACAAGTGGGTGCCTGCTGCAGAGATGGGACTTTGTTTACCTGGGTTTTGAAGCCATTCTGGGTATCCACCTTCCCACCCAACTCCTGTCCTCCCCACTGCTGCAGGAGCTGCCGCAGAGCCCAGAGCAGCTGAGTTGCAGAACCTCCCAGTTTCTCCCAAAGCAGCAGGCAGGGCGAAAGTGAGTGCTGAGCAAGGCTGAGCCTTCCTCCCGAGAGGTCCCTGCAGCAGCGTGAATTGCTGTGGCAGAAGCAGGTTCAGAGCCAGTGCCACAGCCTGAGCAAAGTTGAGGGCAGGCAACTGGAAAAGGACACCCACACGCTTATGCTGTCAAAATGCTGCAGGAAAAGGATGTGAGCCCAACAGTTTTAACTTGCAAGGCTACTTTAACTAAGCCTTAGAAGGCTCTGCTCATGACCCAAAATAACTTCTCCTTACATAATACTGTTATGATTTTAATGTGCGAGCTGTCAGAGTTTTACAGTGCCAAAAGCCAAAGCTACGCATTCAGTTGGAAAGCTAGTTTGCTCCCATATCAATGGTATCAAACTCCAGCTGGACTGCAACCCAATGCTTCTTGAAACAGAAATGTAAATTTCGGGAGAATTCTCATACTTCAGAGGAAGACGGGAAAAGATGGAAGCACAGTCCTCAAATTTCTTAAAGAAAAACCAATAGCAGCTTTAGGTCTCGCCAGGTCTGACATATCAGACTAGATCTCTTAGAGGCTAAAAAAGAAGGGACTTGTGAGTAGGATAAAGCCAAACACTAGTTTGTGGAGAAACAGCCTTTTGAATTCGCCACGCACTGGGTTCACATTTTCAGTCCCAGAACTGCCACCCACATTTCCACATGGGTGCTCACTGCAGCTCAGTGTCTTTTTTTTTTCTGTGAAATAGAAAGCGAAGTACCCAGATCTCAGTGACAATGTGGGACTCCAGCGATTTGTAAAGCACCTGAGGAACAGCGAACTAAATATGTAGATAGTCAGGATCGCAAGAGCACTTGCAGGACAACACTTCACTGGCCTGGAGTCTCTTCAGAACAAGCATTCCAGTCTTTAAAAAAAATTGTTTAATCAAATGTAAAGTGCATCAACCTGTGCTAAGTGAAGGAGGGAAGAAAAGCTTTCTTTGAAAAGGCTTGGGGAAAGCATCAGGCTGCTGTAAGGGAGGCCAATATAAGCTGTATACCAGCTGTAAATGAGTTAACTTCTGTGATCCCACTGCTGGGAAAGGGGTTAGAAAAGCACTAAACAAACACAGAATTTACAAGAAAGACACCAAGAGACTGGGTAGACTGCCTGACAACCACATCATTCTTCTTCCCCTCCTGAAAACCTGAAGGATAATAAACCCTTCTCTCTTTCGTATATAGATAGATATATAAAC
>NW_010165129.1:1721-18414 GCF_000695765.1 Mesitornis unicolor | reverse complement strand
ATATATATTATAATTATATATTGTTATAGCAGAATTCAAAGGAATTCCCATTAAAAAAAAAAAGCACAAACCCAAAGAGAGAACAGAGCAGGAGAACAGAACAGAAAGAAACTGAATTTGTTTTCTGCCTGAGAATAATGAGGTAAAAAGAAACTGATCTCACAGAGTACAAAGAAAGTATCCGTGGTTCAGAGGAGAAACTAGAGGGACAGGGAAGATTCTGGAACATATAATGGTCATTTTGGGCAAACAAAGCACCCATCCAACCCAGAACCTTGTCAGCAACAATGACCATAGACAGATGCAAAGGGAAGCACAACGATATGATTCATTATACATTCCCAGCTATTTTCAACTCGGGGGATTTTCTGATTCTGATGTGATTCGTGTATTTAATGACACTCAATATATCTCCCTTTCAAATACCTGTCCAGTCTTTCCTGTGACATAAGTAAAATTTCTGTATCCCCAACACCTTCTGGAAAGGAATTCCACAGTGCTGTTTACTCTTGCTTGTTGTGATCCTGTCCCCTACCAACTTCATTTTATGGTTCTTTTTTCTTAAATTGGAAGACATAGAGATGCAGAAGGTTAGAGACCTTAAAATTTGTGTGTTTTCTACTCTTTTTTTACCAACCATAAAAAATAGAATGCTGCTATGAAAGTGCAGAAGTTACACACAGAACTGAAAAGTTTGCACAACATTAATATTTCTTTTATAGATGGGAAAAGCACAACATCAGATTTGGACCCCAATGTGGTGTAAGTAGTGTATGTTCTGTACAACAATGTCACTATAAGCCCGAGTCCTAATTAATACATTTACAGCACCGGTTGACAAAACAAAAAGTGGCTAGTACTTTTCACCACAACCACTAGTTAGAGGTCAACTAATAGTAATATGTAAAGGGGTGTCAGGTGGTCATCTTCAACATTTTCAGTGACAGTGTGATATTAATCTATAAATTAATACCTTTTTAAAATCAAAAGGTAGGAAGAAATTATCTGATCCTGAAAGATAATGGCATTTGCTAAGAATAAATAGGGCAGGCAGAGAGCAGAGAGATGTTATTCACCATTATCATCATCATTGTTATTATTACTATACTATCCCACCCATAATTCAGTCTGAAAGTGTCCTTGATGAAGCAGCTGTGGCCTGAAGGATAAACAACCGTACCAGTAGTCACTATCAGGGAAAGAAGGAGCTCAACAAACAAAGCCTCCTGATTTGCTAGCGAGGTTGTCTTGTTTTTAGATGACCTCCCTTTTTCTGAATTCCCCTTGGTAAAGGTTATTTGCAAATGCTTAGTAAACGCAGCTTCTTAACATTCTCTCCGTGCCTTGTCATTGTAACATGAAACAAGTAAATAAACCTTTGAGCTGATTGTTTTATTTCATCTTTTTCCAGATTTCATGGTGATATCACAAAAACTTGACACTCTTCTTGAACTCTTCACCTCAGAGTCTGGCATGCACTGTATTTCATATGTCCCCTTGGGATTCATGTCCTCTACTTAATCTTCTGCACACAAGAAAGGTAAGTGGAAGGAGCCTTTTCAGCTCAGAAACATTTCTGAAGACAGAACTTTATGGTTTCTACCTTTCTTACTTTATATACAATAACGTTTATTTTCTGTAGCTCATTCCAGTTATGATATTCATAACACTATTGGTCTGATCACTAATTTAGCACTCTTTACACAGTGCCCTACCTGATGGTGCTTTACAAAGAAAAAAATCAGTACAATTACAAATATTTTATAATATTTTAAATTTAGCCATAAAAAATGTGAGCAATGTTGCTGTGAAATATGGTATAAATGGCAGACAACAAAAAAAGTCAACAGGTGAGTAAACCTGAAAGACACTGGCCAACTGCAAGGACCTGCACCTGGGTCAGGGTAATTCTCAGTATCAGTACAGGTGGAGGAATGAAGGGATTGAGAGCAGCCCTGAGGAGAAGGACTTGGGGGGGTTGGTGGATGAAAATCTCAACAGGAGCCAGCAATGTGTGCTTGCAGCCCAGAAGGCCAACTGTATCCTGGGCTGCATCAAAAGAAGCATGGCCAGCAGATTGAGGGAGGTGATTCTGCCCTTCTAATCCACTCTGGCAAGATCCCCCCTGGAGTACTGCATCCAACCCTGAAGACAGACATGGACCCTTGTGGAGAGGAGGGCCACAAAAATGAAATGGAAATTTCAAAAACCTGTTTATTACAACACCAGGAAATATTTTTGAGATGCATGTCCTGTTTCCTCTATATTCATCCTGCTTTCATACCACAATTCTTGCTAAAATAAAGAAAAATGGAGAGGAGGAAAGATTTCTACATCCTAGATGTTCTATATGGACTACTGCATACACTGGACATTCTTCAAAAATATTTAAAGTTCAGTGTTTATGCCTACATTTGCATT
This sequence comes from Mesitornis unicolor, assembly GCF_000695765.1. Taxonomy (NCBI): domain Eukaryota; kingdom Metazoa; phylum Chordata; class Aves; order Mesitornithiformes; family Mesitornithidae; genus Mesitornis; species Mesitornis unicolor. Next base: position 15,993 of record NW_010165129.1, on the reverse strand, counting down.
GTGAGATAAGATTTCTGCTGTACAAAACTTTCACCCTGTTATGAATTGAATACTTTTCTTGCACTACACCCGTTGCACATTTGATCAATGAATGTAAGACTATATAAAATATTAAAGAGCTTAAGATAATACAGAAGGAGTTTATTTTTCTAGGCATGGTTTGCATTATAACTACCTGCAGTTCATTTTAGACCTGGAGAGTTTTATTTGCCAGTAAAAGAAAGGAATACACTTATCTTTAATATATGATCGTTAAATAAACATCTTTCATGCAAGAGATTTGTTATATTAAAGAGTATTAGAATTATATCAGCCAGCTCTTTTATTTTGAAAGGCTGCATACAAGTGAGGAAATATTGTAGTACTGATGTAGAAAGGTATAAATAATAAGAAAAGTTTCTCACTCTCTCTCCAAAGAAGAACTCCATTATTTTACTTGCTTGTCTGCCTTTCCTCCCTGACAGAAAAATTATTCCAATTCATAGCTGACTTTGGGTAACATTTTTTATGTTTCTACCATGGCTATGAAGCTCCATCTAGTTTTCCATGACACCTGAGTATCAACTTCGCTTTTCAATCCTAGATTAATCAGGGAGCCTCAAATGTCCCATTATTCCAGTGATGCTCACATTGTTAATGAAGGAAGGAAATGTAACTGAGCTTCTCTAACTGCTAGTAACAACCAGATGCATGAACCAGATTTGCTAGCCAATGAATCTATGGTTCACTAAGGACTGTAAAAGTTCACCTTGGGTCCAACAATGCTTATTTTTTGCAAAAATCCAAAGTATTTCTCTTGGGCCTTCAGAAGAAATCTTCCAGAGAAGTGTGTCAAATGGGTGATGGAGGTTTAGAACTACTAATACAAAGCAAATTGGGCACACTAATTAACTGTACTCTCAATTTACCCTACATCATGCTCTGCCCTGACCATCTTTGATTGGTCTAACTCTTCCTATTCAGAAATGGGAAAGCAAAAATCAGCTGGGATGATCTATTGTGTCAGTGAAGACAGGCAGAGAGGGACTTCTGTATAAAACTTTTCCTCTAAAGGAGCAAGAAAGTAAGGCAACCACACAAAGAAACAACCTCAGGAAAGTAAGTAGCATTGTTACTAGCCCCACAGTGAAAACATGGAAGACATCAGTCCAAGTTCTCTGCACCAGGTCTGTCAACATACTGGTATGTAGTGGGGTTTTTTAATCTTTTTATGTGTCCCTAAGGCTCTTGATCACTATTAATGGAACATTTGTTCTACATCAATATTATCTGCAATTATTATTGAAAAAGTATTACCCTAGGCCTAATGCTGGGAAATATCTGTAGAGCCAGGGTTCATCTTTGTTCAAAAGAACTTGTTAATGGTCATATGCTTTTCTGAAACTCAGATAAGGTACTGCTTCTGGTTTATTTGGGTTTTTTTTAAATTACTTCAGAAAAACTTAAATCATGTGAGTTGTATGAAATCTGTTGTACACAATTCTCACATTTTTGCTAAGGAGAACAAGCAAATTTTAGTTTATATCCTGTTCCCACGTAAAATTCATTTTCATGCCCAATTTCTCCCTTTGTACCAGTTTTATTCAATGGAAGCCCAGGGCTCTACTGGTTTCAGTCGAGCAACTCTGGAAAACCTGTTTCTTGGTCAGGGTAATCCAACAGCCCTATAAATCTCAGATACTCCCTTGAAACTGCTGCCAACAGGTGGTAAACTGCTGACATTCACTGCGAACAATTTTGCAACATCGGCATCAAGATGCTACAGTAACGGATGGTGCAAAACAAATGGACTTGCGAAGTTCCTGGGACCACACACTAGGTTCATTCAGGCCATGAAGCAGCCATCAGATGGCAACAATTTTGTCACCACTAGTACCGAACATAATGGAATATGTGTCCTGGAGCTGAAAAGCTCCGTATCTCATTAACTATCCCCTGAGTCATGCCTGTCATCACTAGCTTTAAGTTTTAATTTCCTTGCTTTCACTGGTTGTCAAGGCTATTTGACTATATCTCTTTTGTGTTTAACCAGCGGTACCAATGCTTTTGATGAGATTATGTTGCTAACCTGGTGCTCCAGGAAGTCACAAACACAGAATTGTTTATACAGGAACAAATTAAGTACAGCTCTTTACTCTGAGATAGAAAAATAACTAGTCCTATGAAACATAACATCTTTAGCAACAATGCTTTGGAGAGCTAGATTATCAAATGTAACAGTTCAGTGGTTCAATTCATACCTGACAGGCTTCAAAGAATATATATGCAAATTGATGTCCCAGCTGCAAGGGTAATTAACATGGCCTGCTGCAGGGGGCTGTTCTTCCACCCATTCTGTTTCATTACTATTTTAGTGACTTTACAATTTTCTCAACCCACTGTCTTTTGGTATGGAAATAAATTTAACTTCCTGCTTTATGTAAACTTCATTACACTACAATTAGCAGGGAATCTAGCCTGCTGTATGTGCTAAGGTTTATAAACCAATACAGCCTGATGTAAAGCTTAGCACTGTACAGACACTTCTGTTGTTGATATTATTATGTGTACATTCCTGGTCTTGTCCAATACACTTCTTGTACTGTTTTAAGGGACTACAGTAAGCTTGGTTCTTCCCTCCTACTTGAACCACTTTAACAACATTGAGACAGAGCCAGCAAAGGACCAGAGAAGCTAAAGAAACTTGCAACATGCTGTTTAATCCATTTTTTGGTAGGGTATTCAAACCATAATTGCACTTAAGCCAGTGGAGCGTTTTTTTCCAAAGCAGGAGGGATACAGCCCTAAGTGTGGAGCACTTCATGCAGTATTGGACCCATCAGTTGTATACTAGGTCATGAACTGAAGTATGTGGTTCTGTTTCCACAGAGATGTGCCATGTGTATTACATATTGTAATACATAATTGTATTACACATTGTTGCCCATATGATTATGAGGGAATACCAAAACTATTTTCTCAGTATATACTGAAAGAGTGCAACTTACAGGGAAGCAATCACATTACACATGCCTGGGAAAACAATAGACATAAAAAAGTTACTGCATTTGGATACCTTTCATAACCAGAAACTTCTATATGGAGCCATTTCTACAAATTCTGAAGTAAAATCATATGTTAAATCATTTTAAGCAAATACTTATGAGTAGTTATAAAGTAACAGGTATATCTATAATTCATAAGTGGCTAAACTTTCCTTTATAGAGAGTCACTGAAGTCAATTGATTTACTACAGGGATAAATGTAATCCAGCCCACTTGCATGTTTCCACATTATATATTTTTATATCAAAGTTTGATATTGCTATTTTCCACAAAAGCCTTTACAAGCCTCAAACAAAATACAATACAGTGTGTATGTGCAACTGTGCATAACTACGCCTCCATGTTAAATAACATTGGGAAAATCCTTTCAGTGTTTGAGCTATTTTGTTAAGCATTCAGGTGGTTTCCTCATCAAATCAGTGTCAGCTACAAATGCAGAAAAATTCCAGTCTGTATGTTACTAGATTTAGGCCAGTGCCCTGGAGGGTCAGGTCATGCCCTGTATTTATCCTCATGTGATGCTAGAGTGCTATACAACTAGAAGAGCTCTTCTGCTGCCTACACACTATTACATGCCCACTACTTAACCGAGGTTAATTGAATGTATGCTAAAAGGACTCTGGTGGGAGTGGGAACAGAATCCCTACTGCATGGGTGGATAAAGCCAGTCCTGATCCTGGATATCAACCCCATATCTCTCCAGAAAGTAAGTAAACAGACTGAGGGGGGGGGGAAATAAGGCAGCGAGAAAAACTAACTGTTTGAGTCCATTTTACATTTATGAAGATATACTGTTTTAAACATTAACAGATGGGATTTTTCAGTTGTGCCTTATGGAATTAGATGCCTATTTCCCTTTGAGTTTTCTTGCTGGTTGAGAGTTTATCTTTCTAAGCCTCCTTAGAATAGGCAAACCTGCATTTTGGTCTGAAAAGGAGACTTCATAAATTACATGTTGCCGGTATGGCAAATTGCACCTTTATGAGGCAATTTCTGGCAGATTAGCTAATGTGCATCACCACAGGTTCACATTCAAGTGATTTGGACATGTCCCATAATGAATAAGACATTCCCAGCAACAGAACACTGACTTTTGCATCATTATAAACCCGAGGTTGACAGCAGAATACCAATTTTGCATTATTATAAACTGGGGACTGAAAGTTACTGCTCTCTGGCAAGTGTTCAGCAACCATTTGTTGCCAGTCTCAGCTAAAAGGCCAAGGACTGGGAGATCAGGGAGCCTGAACAGATCTTCCTGTGACAGAGTCTCTCAGGTCAGTATTGAGAAAAATTCTTCAGTGACCAGTGAAGGGGCTGAGAGTTAATGTTGCCATTGCCACTCATGCATCATGAAACAACAAACTTTTAGAGTGGACAAACCTTCATGTTTCACATCCCGCAAAACTCAGGCTTTAAAATAATTACAGAGAAAATGGCAAACCTGTAACACAAACCCAAAACACTGACAGGATAAGAGATCAGTCAAAAGCAGGGACTGATTTTTCATCTCTTGCCAGTTTTTCTGTAGAGCTGAAAAGGATGAAGAGGCCAACAAAAAAGTCTGCTTCTGTAATTTTCCACTGCGTCTGCAAAATGGCTATTTAAATGCCACTTGACCTTGAATGCAAAAATAATCTGTCCTTTATCAGTCATGTCTTTTCATGGCCTGGCTTACAGCATCAAATTTACATCCTGCCTTACTGTGGAGCTTCTTGTGATAATGAATTCAGACCAGTACCTGTGCTCCAGAAATGCATTCCTCTTCACTGTGTAAAGAGAAGAATGCAGATGCCTTTTGTTTGACACTTGCCATTTGACTCTGACCCATGGGCACCACAACCACATATTAGCTTTGGCTCAGAACCTCCCCCCTTCCACTCAAGGACTACTCTCAAGGTTCTGAAAACTAAAGACCTCAAGTTATTCTTATAAAATAACAAACATTTCTCCTTTGTTACCCTGCACATCTTTTTCTCCATCTCCTCTTTCCATTACTCTATTTTACTAAACTTATTGAGATTGCTCATATAAAAAAAAATAATAACCACCTGAATAAGAGCTTGCAAAGCCAAACATTTAGATTATATGGCTGTGGATTCAGCTTAGTCCTGCATTCAACTGAGTCCTCTCCTGTGCTTGCTCAGGTGATGGATGACAGCAAGGCTGGGATATGTGGTAGGAGTGGCCTTCTTGTGCAATATTGCAAGGCAGGAAGGGAGTGAGATATGGCAAACAGGCGCATCCTTGACTGGGAAGGAGGAGAGCCCACCTAGCCCTTCCAACCCACTCACATTCACATGGGAGTACATGTTTTTTTGGGCAAAGGCAGTAGCTGTGTGCTTGAGAGTGGCTGGCATCTGCTGGGCCTGTTTTTCATCTCTTTGGAGCAAGCTCTGAGACAAACTGCAACAAGAGGTAAATCCAAGAAAGAGTAGGGTAATATGGATAAAATTACATCTCTTCACAGGCTAATTAGTGTATTGGTGAATTATGATGCATTCATTTAAAAGTGCAAGTACAAGAACTTTCCGCACAGTGTTTATACAGCCTGGAACAAAGATGTTTGTCTGAAAAAAAAAACCTAACTTGGAGATCTGCAAGAGTCCTGATAGAACTAAAAAATATATTAGAGAAATTACAGAGTTGTAGGAAAAAAAAACCAAAAAACAAACTAACAACCAAAAACACTGCCCTTCCACTTCCCCACCAGCAGTAGTTTAAAGGAAAATGCCCCTAAAAGCTTGAGGGACTCTGCAATTCTCTTACCCCTTTTCTAAAGGCCTTCCAAGCACCACACGGTGTACTGCCTTTCCTTATTGAACGTCAAGTGTTCAAAACTAGTGGCAGATGTCCGATGCACTACCTGCAGCATATAATCTAAGAGTGACACAGCAGAAGATGCCGGGCTCTTTCTGTGGAAGAACTGCTATTCTGAGATTCTTTTTGTCTAGCCATGAAGGCAGGAGGAACAAATGTCCTTGACATCTACAAGGGGTTACCTAACTGCAGACCTGAAGAAAAACCTCTGATCATGTGCCCTCCAGCTCCTGCTGGATTAGTGTCAGCAGCAAGCTGCGCTGTCCCCAGCATGTGCAGAAAAGGGACAAATATATTGGATAAATTGCAACTTACCAAGGGAGAAAAACTGAAAAACTTTACTCTCTTATCTTGATTGACAGTCTCAGGAGTGGTAAAGATATCAAGATGTTAGAGCCATGCCCCTGTTGTGCCTCCAAACTGACTTCTAGAAAGAATTATTCTGTAGTTAGGACAGCACTGCCAGGTTCTCCCAACTAATATTGTCAATAAATATTTTACTGCATGCTAACTATTAAACTGCACATCCCTTTCTTTAGAGGCTTCTTATAGAGAGAAAAGGACCTCCTCAGCAAGACTGAAATCAACATTCTGCTTCCTCCTTGTCCCCAGTTCGGTCTTCTTTTCATAGCAGAAAGTTTATTTATCCCTTATAAAAGCCACATTTTTAAGCAGAGGTTTAGCTTCACCTACTGTGCCATGAAGTCTGTCTAGACATGCTTGAGTACCCCAATGAACTGGCAACCTTATGGCCAAAAAAAAAGCTCAAGGGAATTTCTTGTAATGTCCTCACTGACTTAGAAGGTCTCAGGTGCAGGCCATTGTAGATCAGTATTTCACTGACTCATTTCACATGTTTTGAATGAAAAAGTTCTCAGCAACACCCAGCACCTGAACAGTTACAGGTTAGTCTCTTTCTCTGCAAGGTAAGAATGTGCCTTAAATAACACTATCAAGTTGTCAAGTGGAGTACAGCATTTGAACTGCATGCACAACCACTGAGGTTTTGGGGTTTTTTTTGTAAATTAAAAAGGAACAGCTGTCTAACTCAGAAATGTGTTGGGCATTTAATTAGTTTCATCAAACAGACGAATCTTCCCCTGGAAAGTGATGCAGGATGATGCTTCTCAATCTGGTTGGTCTAAATATGGGACAAAGTGCCAAGGAAACCTGCTGTTGCTCTAGTGGCTCAGTATTTCCTCCAGGCACCTCAAAAATTCCTGCAGCACTAGCAAGATGCTGCTGATCTTGCCCATCAGGCCAGGGTCAGCAGAGGAGTCAAGCAGGGATGTCACAGATACAGTATCCTCAAAAAAGGGAGTCTGTTAATCCTAGACAGAGCTGTCAAGCTTCAAAAGTCTGGGGTTCCTTCACCTGAGCTTTTGCAAGTGTTGCTAGAAAATACGAAAAGATCTTGGTATCATTAAAAATATTTTAGACCTGATAGCATACAGTCACATGTGCTGGGAGTAGTAAGTGAGTGAGTCTGCAGTTACCAGTAGTATGATGTCTGCAGGTTCAAAAACCTTCATTTCCACTAGAGTTCTCCTCCTCTCCAGTGAAGGTCCTTGTCACTGTCAAGCCCACACACAGAGCACAAGGTGGTATTATGGACAAGTATGGATAAGACAAACCTATAAAAGCATTCTTAACCCTTGACATGTGGAGCAGCCAGTGTAACACTAAAAGAAGTACACACCTTTGGGCTTTTTCAGATCACCTATCCCCAGCTATCAGCATGAGGATAGCTGGGTATCACCTGGTGGTAGGCACCAGAGCTGATGCTGTAACCAGACAACAGGTGAGTTAGATAAGCATTTTTTGGGCTCCCTGGTGAACCAGTGTGGTCACAGTTTCCAAGGTGATTACAGCGCAACCAGCTTGAAGTCAACTCTTGAAATATCTTCACTTCTCCAAAATCATGATGTTTGGGTTTCTTTGAGTGTTAGCCTTCTCCACTGCAAAGTACAACTGGGAAAGCTGACCTGTGAAACTGCAGAAGTAACAAGAACCAAGAAAAACAGCCAGGTGATAACAAGAGTTCTGAATATCCCTACAATTAAAAATATTTGCAGGGCTGGGTCAAGAGAACAGCTTGGGAAAGCTGAGGGAGAGGGAAAAGGAGAAGGTAAGAGTGTGTTAGTAATCAGAGTAGGACAATAAGTCTATTAAACTATTATTTATTTGCTTATATTTCAGTTCTCTGAATAGGAGGTTAGGAACATGAAGGTATAGCAGCTGTGACACCATTTGCAGGACAATTCCTGAGAAGTTTCCTTTAACACATATGGCCAAGCAGTATTAGGGAACACAAAAGCATCCCTCTACAGGCGAGGTGTAAAATTTAGGGTCCTGATTGCTTGCAATCATTAAACGGATCCTACATTTCTCAGGTAGCCTGGGGCTAATTCCAGACTTCTGGCTGAAAAACTGAGTCACTGCATACTGCTTATCAGTTATTACTTATCAAGTTCAAGTATGCACTCTGTTTCTTCCTTCGCACTTTCTCTGTGAAGGGGTCTGCAGTTCAGTGATGGGGGTTTGTAAAGCTCACTGATTCCAGGTATAGATTTTAATCCCCAAGTTTTCGCCTGTAGGATTAGATACACCAGGTCCTGTAAACATGCATACTCTGACATAGAAAAATATCACCAAAAAGCCTCTAAACTATGTTATCATTTAAACTTTGGATGGGTGCTTTTACTTTTCATTTTCAGTGCTTGAACTCTTCAAAAGAAAGCCCACATTGACATCTTCTACAGTCTTTCTTTTTTTAGCTCTGTTTCTCTTTCCTATATCAGGTTCTTTACCTTGACACCACATTTGTCTGGCTCTGCTCACTCACTAAAAGAAATCTAGAGGCAGTAGTTTAAGTACAGTGCTCTCACCAAGACTCAATTCCAGGTGACCTATACCTATAAGCTCGAAGTCAGAAAGGCTGACTTAGGTTAACAGTACCACTGGCAGAACCTCACTTCCCAAGTTAACCACCCCTAGTCTGCTGCTGGAGCTCATGCTTTTTTCTGCTTTAGACAAGATGACGCGTTATTTTAGACACTACAAATACTGGTTCTTCAGTAACCTCGCTTCTTTTGACTTTAAGGCAGGTGAATTCAACTGGCAGATCAATGGATAGTCTCAGGAGAGGAAAGGGCTGGAGGTGATAACTTCTTGATCCAGATGAAGATGTGGGCTATGAAATTATCACTGATAAATTCAGTCACAAAAGCGAAAATTCAAATAAGTAAAAATTTTCCCCTTTCCTGGAAACAACTACTTTATCTAAGTCTTTAAGCAGTAGCTAAATGTACATAGATCTATGCATATTTGTAGAAATGGCTTTTTGAATGACAATATTATGAGAAATTGAAAGCACATGCATTATTATATACATCTATGTTTTCTACAAAACTCAATTATTCAGTTCCGTTTATATTAACATTTTACAGCATCTGACTTTTGGGATTTTCATATTACATACATGCACACATATTTAAAGATAATTGAATTTTCTGGTTAGTATGGGGGTTCTTTTCTCTCTCTGAAAAGGAAAGTTATTTAACACTTTTATTTCAGGATTATTTTTTTTTTTATATTCTGGAAGAATTAACATAGAAGACTATTATTCCCCCACATTTTCTGTAAGGTGTAGCTACTTATCTCAAATCATTTGTACTAGAAAGAATACTAGCCCTACCCTACTGTTTTTATTACTTCTGAAAAATTACAGGTACTTCTAAATATCACAGGGAAGCATTAGTATCTTCTGTCATGGCTAAATTTTGTCACTAATACATGCCATTTTGCAGAAGCAAAGATGGGTTTCATGTTGAAGATTCTCTGGTTTTCAAGAACAGATATTTCTCCTCAGATCCTTTAAAAAAGAGTTATATAGAGTTGTGCCTTCCCAAGCATCAAGAGAATGTCCTCCCTGATCCACAATCTCTCCTCCAGGAAATTCTTCCCACAGTTAATTTAGTCCTGAAAATTCTGTGCTGGGAGGATTTTGCACACATCTCTGAGGTTCTTCTGCTAGCAAATGGTATCAGCTGCAGAACTAGTAGATGCAGAGAGTGTTAGTGGACATGGATCCTAGGGCCTAGGACTCAAAATCTTGATTTAACCGTAACGTCTTAATTTAGAAATCACACCTACTTACAATGCAGGCCCAGTGGCTATGTGTATAAATTATATCTGACAGCATAACGGACTCCTAGGTGAGAGGAGGAGTACTTTCAGAACTTGCAATTTAGCCACCACCAATTCCTACTACTGTTTCCCAACTAACCAAAAGAGGGGGCTAGTTCATTCTTTTTTCCAAAAACATGTTTCGATTTCGTGACCTTGAGTTATTGGAATATTCCTGATGGAAAATGAGGTGGAATCTTCTCTGACAGTACCTCTATTACTAGCAGATTGACTCTCAGTGAGGATCGTTGCTTTCCATTTTGTTTGCAACACTTCCATCTGGGTAACTGTATGTCATATTAAAAGGCCTCCACCTAGCCTCAGTTCCTTGCAACTTTGTTGGACCATTTCATGGTGTCAAATTAACTGCAACAATCAAAGAAGACCCGTGTGACTGTGTGTCTTCAGTCACTGGAACAAACATTAAACTGTTCTTTGCCTATACCTCAGCAGAGAACCAGGAAACGAAAAGTTGTTACACAAGTTTCAGCATTAAGTATCTTTGACTTATTGCCCTGATTATACTAATTGCTCATCTTCCTAGTGGGAGGTTGCAGGAAGCTGTTTTGAAGTAATCAAGCAGACATGCAGCCTTCTATTTATAAGAGGCCTAGGAATCTTACTCTCCCAAAAAGAGTATGTAATTGAATCTCTAAAACACTGCAGATACAATTTCTCTTTCCTCCCTCTCACATGAGAGCTTATGATTCAGTTCTTCCTCACTATGAATGTCTGTGATCTTTAAACGATGCTGCCTGAGAGTACTGCAGGGAGCATTTGTTGTCCTGTTTGTCCAGGCTTTGAGCACACAGGAAGACCTCTGCAGCTCCGTATTAGCTCCAGGACTATCTCATAGAGCTATGTGGTACCATATGAATATACATATTACCCAACTCCTAGGTAACTTAAACGCAAAATTAATAATGTTTCAAATTTACATGAAGGATTTGGGCCCAAAGCATTTTAATGTTGTGATATACACATATAGCACCAGTGAAAGAGAGTAAGCCCTAGCTGCCATACAATCATAACCCCAAGGAAACTCTCCACTTCACCTGATGGGGAGCGGTAATTTACATCAAAAACACTTCGATCTATGCTGATCACAATAAGGACCCCTGAACATTTTTTCTCCATGCAAGACCTTTTAAAGTAAAAAAAAAAGGCCAAAAGTCAATGTATTTATCTCAGACAAATGAGGGAAGAGCCCAGCATTTAAACCAATATTTCTAACTGATCTATTGAGAGCCTTTGTATGGTAAAGCCAGGGTAGCCTTCCTCAGAGCAACAAGATCATTCAGCTGAGCTGAGGTTAAATTTCATCACAGATCACTGGCAGGATTTTGCTGTTGTAGATGTTGTAGTTCTCGGGTTGGTTTTTTATGTAGTTTGTGACTACAGTTTCTTGGTAAAACTGGGCACGTAATCTTAATAAGTTGTTCCAGGAAAACCAAAACTACTTGATAGCAAGGGTCATATTTTGCCCAATACTTTCAACCAAAGAAAAAGAAAATGGAAAGTCTAAGTGAACTGTTCTTACATTTCTGAAGCACTTCATTTACAGGCACATCCAATAAACACAAAAGAAATAAAGAGCTAAATCTGCACTGGTACTGAAGGAAGCAGCAGAAGTTACTTTTTCTTTCACAGTAAACTCTCTACTAGGGATTTTATGGAGACTGAACAAAACTCAGTTTAAAATCCCTCCTCAGCACAAGGGTATTTGAAGGCATGTTACCCACTTACTGTTCTGTAAAGTATCCTGGGGTAGAGTAGATGTAAGAAAGACAAGACATTCCTTCAGGCTATATTTGCCTTAAGTATGAATATGAATATGGACTTATAGGAGTGGCTTTAAATATGAATTAAACTGGCTTAATTAAGGTGTCCTTTAAATTCTATCTAAGAGCTTTCTTACCTAAATGTTAGTATTTCTGGATATACTCCCAGCTGAACAAATGTCTCCCAAAAACTGTACAACAACGTAAACAGAACTATGGAAGAAAACACATCCCAGACTAGCATGCATGTCAAGGCACTTTCCTGGCAGATGAGCTATCATTTTAAATCACCTTTGGCAAAAGGATCTCAACTGAGGTCTCCTACACCGTGTACAAATGCCCCACAGCTGAACTTTTCAGAGAGAAAGAGGTTGATGGCTGTGTAAGGTCTATTTTTAGATAGCTTGCATCCACAGATTCTTGTGACACAAGAAAAGAGGGTTTTAGAGAGAACTTAGCATGGGAAACTGGAAAGATTAGGGAGCACCATTTGATTGTTTTATTAGACAGACTTATAGGAGTCAGAGGCCAGGGAGAAAAGATCGCTCTCAAAATGGGATTTGAAGACAGTCAGGAGGTCACCGAAGCAAACAGCAGGGTACCTGTTACAGAAGCCGAGATTCACGGGAGAGAGGCTAGGAGAAAAAGCTCCAAAATTAAAAGTCCGCATCTCTCTCTATACATCACTCCAAATCAATACAAACCAAGTAATTCACAGAAAGAGGCAATTTCATGTGTTTGTTTGCAAGCCCTGATGGATCTATCAGCTAGCATGCCTATTGTTCGTATCCTTGGCATGACATACACAGCACAGGTATCATGATGTATATATACCTTGAAAAACTCCAGTGTGTTTCATTACCATGAGAAATGCAGGGGCTGGATGCTTTTGACAGCCAGTGATGCTATTAGCTAGCCTTTTGCATTGATAGCCGAAGAAAATTCAGTCAACATATTTTAACCTTCTAAGCAATCCCAGCACATTGTGATCTTACCAAAGCAGCTGGTAAAAAGTCAAGTACAAGCTCTGCGTCAGACAAACAGCAGCTGGGGGAAGGGAGCTCTGCTCTCCTTCCTCCCCCACACCAGCCCAGCTTGTAGATCAAGCTCATCATTTCTTTCAAGACAAAAGGCATTGACAACATCTTTCTTTCTCAAGTAACAGAGAAAGAAGGGAGCTTGCCACTGCACTGGAGTTTTATAGAGCAGTGAAAACACACGAAAGCACTTGACAGCTCTAAAAGAGCACAGGGAGGACAGCCCAAACTTACATGGTGCTGGGACTCCAGTATAGACCTTGCATTGTAAACTGAATTAGGCTCTGGTCCAAGAGAAATCGTGAACTCTGCTGTCTTAATTTCAGCTCCTCTCTGCAGCCTTTCATTAGGAGTTGTAAAGGTTCCTTCTGAGCTTTTTCAAAGTAAGGAAACCCAAGTGGTCTCCAATTTCAGTTGTGCACTGTGATGAAAGTAGGCTGTCTGGAAGGAAAAGGGGGGTAAACTGGCCAACCCTTTGAGTTCAGTCTGGGTCTCACATATGTAGGAGTGCAGGAATTCCTCAGCTTCACATTTGGAAATGGGCCTGAGTTGGAAAGTAAAAATAGAAAAGTGTGTATGTGTTTCTAAGAAGCTCAGCTGCAAGGAAGGGGGAAAAAACGTTTCCTGTAGACCTTGACTCAAGCTTTACAGAAGTTTCAGGGACAAAGATGAAGCAGCTCCAGGGCTCCATTTCATTTTGGAACTCATAATTCATTATTCTGCACAGTGGAAAACTATTCCCAGCAAAATGAAACTTTTTTTTAATCTCATTTTATAGTTTTCTTAAAAAAAACTTAGGTAAAATATCTATACACAGTGTCTATGGCTATTTTATAGCAGGACCACATTTCAACCATTATTCTTTTAACACTAGAAAAGGAGAAAATATCTGGTAAATTGAGAGAATTAACAGCAGATAGCACTGTTCCTTTAAGCTCCAGCCTTAGTAGAGAGCAGATGTATAATTTCCCTCAGGGAATACAGTTCTACTTCCTTGCTCAAATATCCTCAGAATGGGTGAAACAGGTTTGCATGAGAATGTGTATCAAAGACAACTGAGCTTAGAGTGGAATGCCCAAATTATCTGTACATGTAAAGGTCATACAAATTCCCTGTATAGTCCAAAGCACAAGCTACATCCACTTTGAGAAGGTAAGTGCAGAGGAAACCAAGAAATAGCTAGCATGGGATTAAAACATCCATCCCTTGATCCTGTTTGTTGAGAGATGGGCTGCATCTGGCAATACCTAGCTGTATACATAGCTCTGTGTATATGTGTGTGTGTGTGAAGCTATAGCTACACACAAAGATGGCAGCTGCAGGTGGAGGCACAAAGGCCAGGCCAACACTGTCTTCTTTGGCTTTGGTTTGGGGGCTTTTTGTTGTTTTGGGTATTTTTTTC
>NW_010165129.1:0-1659 GCF_000695765.1 Mesitornis unicolor | reverse complement strand
CTTTCCCTTCCCATTTCCCCACAAAGTTTGACTTTCTAAAGCTTTACCTGATGCTCTTTGTCCCCTGGCCGTGTCCTTCCTTCTTCCATGACAGAGGTGGCATGGCCTGGCGTGCTCCCTGAACGCCACCATGAGTGGTGTAACTGAATTTTGCCTACCAAAGGCAGCCTTGAGGTAGCTCTGCAGTGCGGTCCCAGTAGCCCCCCACATGACAGTCACCACCAGCCAGGCTAGTTTGTCCCTTTGGTTTCTGGGGAATCTTATCACCCCACAGCCCCCAGACTGGCACTGCAGGTCCACAGCACAGGACTAGCATGGGGACAGGGCAGCTGCAGGTGAGCTACATGGGGCTACAGAGCCACTGCAGAGCCGTAGCAGGTCCCTCTGCCAGGCTGCTTCCCATCGGTGGCAAGATGTACAGCATCCCTGGACAGCCGAGGAAAAGCTGGACTTTCACTATGACTTACTAGACCAAATATAATGAGGTCATCTTCTTGGGCCTTTTCTTTCTAACTGTATTTTTACATCAACACCCAAAAGAAGAGTAGACATTAACTGCTGGCCCTAGAGGAAGGAGATGTTTGGGTAAACACACACGCTTTCAATTTTAAAAAATTAACAGTTCTGTCAATCTCACTGGGATCTGTTCTGATCCAAGATTGCATTTTATTCCTACTTCACCACAATCATTATTTTTTGTTTTGTGTAACAGTAACAAAATAATTTTATGTGAAACAAGAGCACTCAAAACTTCAAACAGATCAAGCATGAAACAGCAGAAAAATAAAAGCAGCTTTCAGTAGTTCTACTTGCAGAATCAGAGCAGACTATAGCTTAAATGAATAAATGAAATTATTAGCGATTTTACTGAATTATATTCTTCAGTTTAAATTGTGACCCCCAATATAAACAGCCCAGTGATTGAAGTTCTGTTGAGAATTTGTGGAGTATGTCTGTAATTAATATGTTCTGGAATGATCCTCTGAGAGTAAATCAATATTGAGAAGAAGAGACCTCTGCTGATTTGGATTTCTAACTTTTAAATCAGTTTGCAAATGCCCAGAATGTCTATCAACAACAAAAATCATCCCAAATTATGAAGAATAGTGGCAGTTTTCACAGTACAGGTCCTCTCAGCATCCTTGACTGTTCATACAAGGCACTTCATGCCTTTCAAACTGCGGAGGTGGTAGACAGATAGGGGAAGAAATCAGATGCATATTTTCCAGAACAGTAGTTTCCAACCTGTGATCACCACAAACACACCAGCTAAATGGCCTACAAAGAGAATCTACGAAGAACAAGCTAGTCACCAATACTCTTGATGACTCTTGGTTTGTTAGTTGACAAATCAAAACAGGTGAAACTCTTCTTTTACAGTAGAGCAAGATAGACTCTGCAGAGATCACATTTCAGCTTTCAATGAGCAGAAGGCTGAAGCAATGTAGTCCTTTCTCCTCACTTTCAGAATGGTCCACTTAGCCAAGTTCTTTGATTTGAGGGTATGGCTGGATGGTAAACCTCTTTGCCATGCATTGCATCCCTGAAAATCTCTCCATCTCAGGTATGGCTGAGGGCTGTGTTGCTAAAGTAATGTAGCTGCTGGAGGCATCTCTGAATGTACCCAGCTGGGCAGCCTGTTCCAGTGCTCTGTTATCC
>NW_010165128.1:0-976 GCF_000695765.1 Mesitornis unicolor | reverse complement strand
TAATGATAAAAATATTATCTATGTTGTTACATGAGGCATTTTTCCAGGTATTTGTTCATAAGCAATGGAGAGAACCGAGAGATGGTGGAGAGAAGAGTTGCATATTGATATGTATTTTCATATATATATATATATGTCATATTTATATAATTTTACATATTTGATACATACTGTATATTATAGAGATATATATTATTATTTTCTATATTCTATAATATAGTTTATATTCTTAATATGTAATATATAATGATATATACTTAAGCCCAGTTCCCTCAGCCGCTCCTCATCAGGCTTGTAATGTTATAAGTTATATGTTATAAGTTATAAGTTATATGTTTATTTTGCCGTTACATGAGATCTTTTCATGCTGTTGCTGGGCTCTGCAGAATCGGTGTTTTTTGGTGTGTTTTCCCCCTTTTCTAGGACGCTGCTATCAGCACGGAGGTTCTCAGCGATGGTTCCCCCTACCAGGCCTACGAGAGGGGACAAATCAAGAAAGTTTGGGTTAACGCCTCGGACGGAGAGACCCCATTGGTTGGACAGGTAATAAACCCAAATCCCTTTTAGTTGTAGGGTAATATTCATTTTGTCTGCTATTGTCAATGCATTGTCAATGCTTTGGTTTTTATGTTATGTGTTGTTATGTTATGTTATGTTATGTTATGTTATTTTTTGTTTTATTTTATTTTACTTTATTTTGTTTTATTTTGTTTTTTTTATTTTGTTTTATTTTGTTTTTTTATTTTGTTTTATTTCATTTTACTTTATTTTGTTTTATTTTGGTTTGTTTTATTTTGGTTTGTTTTATTTTGGTTTGTTTTATTTTGGTTTGTTAAATCATGTTTAAAATATTAAATTAAATTATTAAATCAATGATTAATTAAATTATTAAACCATTAATTTTAGAATTTTAAAAATTATTTACTTTTAATTTAAATAAATTATCTTCTATATCATAATATATAATATGTAATTA
>NW_010165127.1:2035-4259 GCF_000695765.1 Mesitornis unicolor | reverse complement strand
AGCCAAAGTGACAGAAAGGCAGGGAGCGCTCCTAACGGGCTCCAGAAAAGGCAGCCGGCAGTGCGATCCCCCTACACACACACACACCCGCACAGCCACCCCTGCCTCTGCTCCTGAGAAACCTACCTGTAAAATAAAAGGGGGGGGAGAGGGGAAAAAAAAGCACTCCACACCTCCTGTACACACGCACGCAGTCAGGGTCCCTATCGCCCTGCTGGCATCACACTCCCCCTTCCCTCCCCGCCCGAAAGTGAAAGTTTGGGAGGCCGAGGGGAGGGGGGGTGGAGATGGAGAGGAGAAGGAGGGAGAGAGGAATGCGCCTTCAAAAAGCACCTCAAAGTTTTGGGGGGACCGAGGTGCGAAACAAGAGTGCGAGCTCTGAAGGGGTTAGCAAGCGATGACTTCTGACAGCAGTAACGTCTTTCCTAATCTGACAGTATTCCCCCCTCCCAGAGCTCCCTACAAAAAAAGACCGAAATAAAAAGTGGAGGACACCCCCCGAACCTCTTTTGCAAACTGAGCGGGGTCCTCTACTTAATCCGAAAGTTACATCCCAAAAGAGAAAAAAAACCCAAACCCACAGCCTCAAACCAAAACAATAAAAAAAATCTACAAACAAAACGTAACCCCCGGAAAAAAAGAGAAAGGGAGAGAGAGAAAGAAAGAAGGGAGAAAGAAAAAGCAGCCCCTCCTTCCCAAATGAGAACAAATACTATACCTAAAAATGGGGAAACAGGCAGAAAAAGGAGGGAGAGAGAGAGGGGAGAGATACATGGGATCTGGGGATGTGAGTGTGTGTGTGTATGTGAGACAGAGAGAAAGAGGCACAGAGAGAGGGAGAGAGAGAGAGCGAGCGAGAGCGAAATATCAAAGATTGTGCAAGATCAGCCTGGAAAGATAATCGATACTCGACCTAAATTTAACACAAACTACTCAATAAAAGTTAAAGAAAAAACTTACTTTCCATTTCCCCTCGCAGTTCCTACTGGATCTTCGCCTCTTTTTTTTTGTTTTGCTTTATTTACTTAACAGCTGATCACATCCAAGTAAACGAGAGAAGGTTCATTTAAAAAAATAATAAAAAAAATAATCCTCCAACTTTATTGGGTGAAAATAAAAATGATTGAGCAAGAAGTGGGGGGCATGGAGCGGTCCTTTGGGGTCCGGGAGTTGTTAAAGCATGTGCCGACCGCGGTCTCGCTGTTTGGTTGTGAAGGGGTTGGGAAAAGGAGGAAAGGAAATGAAAATCCGATATGTCTTTATTCTGCTAATTATTATCGTTTTAGCC
Organism: Mesitornis unicolor; assembly: GCF_000695765.1. Lineage (NCBI taxonomy): Eukaryota > Metazoa > Chordata > Aves > Mesitornithiformes > Mesitornithidae > Mesitornis > Mesitornis unicolor. The sequence continues at coordinate 2,971 of NW_010165127.1, read as the reverse complement.
CTGTTTAAAAAAATGGCTGATTAAGTTGAGTGCGCATGTCTTTGTGTGTCTATTCCCGATATGCACTCTGGGAATGAGAGAGAGAGAGGAGAGAGAGGAGAGGGAGAGGGAGAGCGAGAGGGAGAGGGAGAGGGAGAGAGAGAGAGCGCGAGAGCGAGAGGGAGAGCGAGGGCGAGGGAGAGTAGAGGGAAGAGGAGAGGGAGAGCTGTAATTAGTGAGGTGATCAACATTCTCCGGGCTGCAAATGACGCGCAGCCCCGCAGTCGGGGAAGCCGGAGCTACCGTGGCAGCCGGGGGCTCGCTGGGGCTGCGAGAGCCGCGGAGCCAGCCCAGAGAAGAAGGGGCAGCAGAAAGGAGCTCACGAATCCAAACACATGTCTGCAAACTTCATTAGTAACACAGACACACGCGCACAGGCACACAAAGTAGATGGCAGGGAAAATTTAAAAGAAAAAAAAAGGGGGGGGGGGCAGACTTGCTCTTCGTACTTTCAGGAACTTAAAAGAAACGGGTCCAAATTAATTACTCCGACAGAAAGGTGTTTCGTTCTGTCAGTCTGTCTTTCTCTTCCTTTTTCTCCCTTTTAATGGGGAATTAATGAAAAATATATGTTTGCAATAGGGTAATGAACGTACAACACCTCTGTAAAAGGAAAGTAATATATCCCAGATAGGGAATAAATGCCCATACAAAGATGGATTTATTCACACATACACACATGCACACGCATACATGTGTACACTCACATCCTACATCGTATTTACATATATGCACATACACTCCACAGACACACAGTCGCACAAAACATAGCACAGTTTATTCTGTGGCCACCATATAATTGCTTGGAGAAATCAACAAAGTAAAAAGCAAAGCCTTCCAGAATATACAATAACAACTGTAAACAGCCTTATCAAAATGAAGTAAATACCAGCCCAG
>NW_010165127.1:1129-1984 GCF_000695765.1 Mesitornis unicolor | reverse complement strand
TCGTCTTCCACTTTCCATACAAGTATTGATATTTTATTAATATTTTATCTAATATATTTTACCAGACACATTTCATTCTTGGGGAGCTGGTGGGGTTTATTATGATGAAAACTAGGGTAAAATGTACAAATGTCATTATAAATTGGAATCTTCTACAAATATTTTCCTGTGTGGGATTTAAGAAGATTGCTTCTCATTTGAAAATCTAATTATCTTAACCTAATACTGCAGATGTGAATATGACTGACACTTTCATTAAAAGATAATTAACTAAAACTAGGAATAGACATACTTTAAAATACCCCCTACTGAAGATAAAAACATGACTATTCAAAGAGCATCTGAATACACCGCAGGAACACGTGCAGATTTTTGATAATGCTATTCCAGAAATGGGTATGCCAGAAATGGTCACTAAGTCACAGTTACATGCAAGAGATATTTATGGTACCAAGGACCCCATGCAGGTGAACCATAACCTTAGAGCTGACATGCCTTTGAAGTTCGTGAGTCGTGCGGTACACGTCAAAACCTTGTCTTAGGCCTTAAACACCACAAACCAGCAGGAAGGTTTTATCACAGCCTTCCATTAAAAGCACGCACACACAACAACACAAAACCAGCAAAAACCTGGATGGCAGAAATATGCACCTCTCTGGGCCCTAAACTTTCTACTCCAGGAGAACATTTTGCAAGTACTGGAACTAACGCTAATAGGAAAATCCCCACCTGATGATGAATTAAGGCTGCCCTTAAGGAAGCACAGGCCAGTGTCAGGGAACCGAGTTGCTAAAAGCAGATGTTTAAGGTCAGAGTGAAGGTCCTGATAGTTTTGGAGGGTGAGGAAATAAATGT
>NW_010165127.1:425-1098 GCF_000695765.1 Mesitornis unicolor | reverse complement strand
GGGAGGGGGGGGGGGGGGGAAAGACAAACAGAAAAATCACCAGCCTAAAAGTACAGCTATTCCAAAAATCGAAGCCGGCCAATAAAGCGGGGAATAGAGAAGGAGCCCTAGCCCAATCCAGAGAAACCTTTCTTCAAACTTCAGGAAAACCTGCAAGACTGGAACTTAAGGAAAAGTCAGAGGCACTTGAGGGTTTGTGAGACCAACTTTATTCCTTTTTTTCAAACCTCACCTAAGCTTTGCACTGGCTCATCAATGAAAAAAAATGTGAGCATGTGTATGCAGATTTCCACAGGCACTGTAGCCTGTGAATGAAGGTAGTAAGGAAACTAGAGATATTCTCCATCGTTGTTTACAGCGTAGAAAAAAATGCAAACAAAGATTGAAAATAAAATCTCTGAAACTCGTCTACTGTTACCAGATTGAGGGAGTATGATGGAAAGAGGGCTTTTAGGCTTAAATTGTAGACGAAACGGGACTGAGATAGAAGGATGCATTGTCCATTCAAGTGCATGTCTGAAGGATGGTAACACATTTCCTGAGACTGAAGACAATTAAATACAACGTGATGAAGAAACACCTGAGAACAATACATCTATTTCAAATTCAAGTGAAGAAACACATGTACTTAATGTCACAGAAGAATAAGGAAACGAAGATAATTTAGTTTTAA
>NW_010165127.1:0-368 GCF_000695765.1 Mesitornis unicolor | reverse complement strand
AACATCAATATCATTAATGTCATTAATGTCAAAACACCAAACGTCAGAACAGTCAAGTCATTCTTTTTGGGCTGTAGATTTTTTCCCTTTCTCTCTTCTTGGAGGGTTTATGGTGTTCTTGAGTTGGTAGATGGGAAAAGAGAGGGGGGGGGGGGGGGGGGGAAGGGGGGGATGGATAGAGGCAGGAATTGCGAGAGTCCACATTTTTTCAGGGTTTCTTCTGCCACTGTTTACTGTCCTTCCTAACGTTTTAAATCTCCTCTCTCTCTCTCTCTCTGTCTTCTTTTCTCTCCCTAAAAATAGTAGCTATCGGTGAAGGTTGGAGAGGGGGGTGTAGGGGAAAAAAAAAAGGCACTACGGGATGTTAA
>NW_010165126.1:2626-2902 GCF_000695765.1 Mesitornis unicolor | reverse complement strand
CATCTCCATCTCTGACCACGTCCCCAACCCTGTCCCCATCCCTGTCCTCATCTCCATCTCTGCCCCCATCCCCATGCTCAGGGGGGCTTCCCAGGGAACCAGCACCAATGTGCTTTCAGGGCTTGGTCTCACCTGCAGGAGCTCTGGAGACGTCACCGTCACCCCACAGCCCAGGGGGACACCAACATTGCACTGGCGTCCCCCCAGTTTGGGTACTGCAGCCACCCTGAGAGGTGCACGGCATTTCGCATCGCCCCCATGCAGGCGACTGCACGG
>NW_010165126.1:385-2411 GCF_000695765.1 Mesitornis unicolor | reverse complement strand
ACAGACCCCCCTGCCACGCGCCCCCACCGTGTCCCCTGCCCGCCCCCGGCCCGGGGCTCCCCGGGGACTCACCCGTCTGGAACCAGCTGCTGTAGGTGAGGCCGTACAGGAACTGCTGGAAGAGGGACCTGGAGGAGGAGAGCGTGGCCACGTCAGCCGTCCCAGCCCCAGCGACTTGCCGGTGTCACCCCCTGATGGAGGAAATGGCCCCCCGCATGTGGTGGCACTCACCAGGCTGCGGCCGAAGTCCACCAGGCCAGGTTCAGGAGGTCGGCCACAGTGGGCTGCGGGCAAAGAGGGGGTGCTGAGACAGCAGGTCCCTGTGCAGGGTGCTGGGGACACAGCCATGGGTCCCTGAGCTCCCAAACCGCAATCCCCGTTGGTGCTCACCACGAAGATGCTGCGGGGCGCAGCGCCTGTGTTGCTCTGGGCCTCCGGGGCGCAGACGGACTGGAAGTCGTAGGACTCCTTGCGGGCGTAGAAGGAGTTGTTGTAGAGGGCAGACATCAGGTTGGCGTCCACCTCGCTGAAGAACTTGCCCACCTGGGATAGGGAAACTGAGTCTGGATCCAAATGACACCTTGTAGTGGGTGTCCCCCGGCGGGGACGTGAGAAGGGCTGTGCCATGTGTCATGACAGGCACCACTCACCTGGTACCAGTGGTCCTCCTGGTTGGACAGCACCAGGAAGCCCCCATCGTCGATGAGGACGCAGATGAGGTCCTGGGGAAGGAGGGCAGTGTCACCCACTCCCTTGGGGGGGGCGCCCCCATGGGGGGGGCGGGGCAGGAGCCGTTACCCACCCTGCGGGTTTAACAGACCCCTCGGGCTGGGGGGGTCCATGGTCCAGGGGGAAGCCCCCAGGGCTTCATCCCCACAAGGGAGGTTGGGGACTGGCCGAGCTCTGGGGCAAGGGGACAGGGTGGGTGTGCTCGCCCAGACAGCACAGGCTGGGGATGGGGACCCCTCCCAGCCACCCCCTGCCGCAGGAGCCGTTACCCACCCTGCGGGTTTAACAGACCCCTCGGGCTGGGGGGGTCCATGGTCCAGGGGGAAGCCCCCAGGGCTTCATCCCCACAAGGGAGGTTGGGGACTGGCCGAGCTCTGGGGCAAGGGGACAGGGTGGGTGTGCTCGCCCAGACAGCACAGGCTGGGGATGGGGACCCCTCCCAGCCACCCCCTGCCCGCTCTCCCCTGCTGCCCCCACCTCTGCCCACCACCCACCTTGTTGTTGGCCTCACAGTCCATCTCGCAGCTGGTCGAGGGGTCGCACTGTCAACCGAAACCAGGGCAGAGGGACAGCTTAGCAGGGCTGTCCTCACCCCTAGAGCTGCCCTAGGCCAGGAGGGGACAGGCAGGGTGGTGTCCCCAAGGGACGCCCGAAGCGGGGTGACGGGCAGGGCTGTGCTGGAGGTACAGCGGTGTCCTGAACCACTGCGCAGCCATGTCCTCAGCAAGCAGAGCTCCGTCCCTGTCCCTGTCCTTGTGCCATGCCAGCACCGAGGGACCCTGGGGACGTACCCGGCAGGCACCCAGCTGGTCGCGGTCCGTCCGGTTGCTCGCCAGCACTTTGAACTTCTCAGCCCAGGCCTCCAGGTCCAGCTTCACCCCCACCACTGGGACAGCAGGGAGTCAGGGTCAGCTCCAGCTTGGGGGGTGACACAGGGACCCCCTCAGCCTGGTGGTGGGGCGCCCACCCCGTGCCTACCTGCCGGCTTCAGCGTCTTGCCCCCGATGCTAAGCTCCACAGCAGGGCTCACCAGGATCCCGATGGTGTTGTTCTCCAGGTCCAGCCCCCGGTAGGCAGCTGCGGAGGGCAGGGCTGCCATCAGGGGACATGCGGGGCCCGGGGCAGCCCATGCCACCCTCCCTGCCACCCCCAGCTGGCACCCACCGTCCCGGTAGGGCGGCTTGAAGATGTAGCCCTTGTTGTCCAGGCTCCTCCGGTAGAAGCTGGCGTTGAAGGGCTCCGGTTCCTCCTCCCAGTCGTCTGCAGCCCTGGGGGGGGCAGGCAACGCCCCGGCCGT
>NW_010165126.1:0-224 GCF_000695765.1 Mesitornis unicolor | reverse complement strand
TCAGCAGGGCTTTCCTTTCCCCCCGCCCCACCCCTGTAGCCCCTCTCAGCCCCCTGACCCCCCGCAGCCAGCACTGCCCATACCGGGACACTTTGCCCCCACCTACGTGTTGAGGTCCTGGTCCTTCCAGACCCGCTCCACCAGCTGCTGCGTGATGCCCGTGTCCAGGATCAGGTTGTGCAGGAGGAAGTTGTCGCCTTGGGAGGAAGATGAGAGGAGGAGGT
>NW_010165125.1:5374-38224 GCF_000695765.1 Mesitornis unicolor | reverse complement strand
TTCTTGGCTGCAAGGGCACATTGCTGGCTTACAGTCATCCTGCTGTCCACCAACACCCTCAGATTCTTTTCTGCCTGGCACTCGGTAGTGATTAAACTAGATCAAAATAGGAGGAAGTGCCTGGGAGCTCTGGTGCTTGTGTGTGGTCCTGAGAGTTGTCATGTGAGTGGATGGTGCTGTGACGGGACATGGCATGTGGAAGGAGATTTATATTAGAGATGTCTGTGCACTTTAGGCATATTTGAAAGTGCTCATATAAATGGAGACAGAGTGGAAGACAAATGTGGAGAGGAAGTATCCCGCTACCTCTTTCAACTCCACCTCCTCTTGCTTGTGGGCACTGTATCTCCGTTGAGGACATTGCCATGTCAGCTTTGCTAATGTGGCTACAGGGCAGACTGCATAAAGCCTAACTTTCTGCTGTAATTTTTTTGTCTTTCTGCTCCTTCTGTTCATGTCTTTGTTCTTTCTCCCTCTTTTGAGTCTGTCATCATCCCTTTCCTTTTCTGAGAACACCATTTCCTCCCCCTCTCTCTTCTATCTCCAGCACAGCTTTCCATCAGCACTCTGCCTCTACCAATCCTTTCCCAACCCTTGTTTTCATTTTTCAACCACCAGAAAATGTCATCCAGCCAAAGCCTTGTTCCTTCCCCAGCCAAGATGGGTCTCAGAGCTGATGTGCAGTCACCCTTGCACCACTGCTTGCTCCCACCATCCCTGCTGGACACAGGTAACACCTCTGCCCCCACCTTGTGCCACCAGCAAGAGGAGTTCTACCACAGGTAGCCTGGACAGGAGACTCCAACCTGTTCTGCTTCCTTGGATCCTCTGCCATGCTGAACACTGCTGTGCAGAGGTACAGAGCATGCATTGCCAGTGACTGCTGTGGAGAGGGAGTGGCTGGAGAAAAATCACCTGGGAGAAAGCTGCTCCCCTTACCGCACTTCTGCAATGAAACTTTGAACCAGAACAAATGTGGCAAGCTGACTAATTTGAATGCAACTGGTTTAAGTGGGTTTTGATTTCAACTAAAAATATTCACTCAGTCCTCACCACAACACTTCATATTGTGTCCATAGAGTTTATAGAAACACAAAGGTAATTGCCTGGGTGTTTCCAGAACTTCTCTGGTATTTAATTTAAGATAACACATGAGGAAGTGTGTTTGCAGTTGAAAGTAAGTTCTTTTTTACATCTTCAGTTTATAGTACACAAATGTTATTTTAAAAAAAAATTCTTCCTGGTCACTACAGTAGCTGGCAGATCTCATTCTGTCTGAGCACACAGGCTGTCTTCTCTCCATAGCAGCCACTTCCCTAGCAGGCATACTTCTAGGACAGCATTGCTAACTGCAATATAACTGTTCTAAGGGAAAGCAGAAGTCTCTATTGTCCAAGGCTGCTGGTCCAGCACCACTAGCAGTAAGACATAGCTGCATATTAAAGAAAAACATAGTCATAAACAATCAGAAAAGAGAGACTTGGATGTTAGTGAATATCAGAAAAAAAAGAAAAAAATCCCAAACCAACCCTCACAGAATGTTTTTTGATTTAAATATAATGAGTCTATGAAAGTGACATCCCTGATTCATCTCTTTGAACTAATGAGATCAGTGCTGCCAAGACTGTGGTATTTTTTGGCTGTTTTTAGAAGGTGGAATTAATTCTCTATTCAGTGATTTCGCTTTTCAGTTAAGAGTCTTCTGTGCTTTCTGAAACTAAAGGTATGTTTTTCCAATCAGTGTCTGCTTTTAGGTCTGATGGTGCTTGAAGTTTATCGTTACTATTAGTAGTAGTATGTAAATATGGCTCTTGCTTATACTTGTATGAAGACCAAGGCCACTGCTACATCATGTGTGCTGTATTGGGGTATCATAAGTGAGTTGTCACACTCACGGGAAGGAGCAGACAGAACAGATAACTCAAAACTGACCAACAAGGTATTTCAGCCCAAATATATCGCACTCAGTATAAAGCTAAGTGACCACAATGGTCAAGCTCTCCTCTTCTGCCATGGCCAATGTCTGAGCAAGACTCTGTCAGCTTGTTTGCCTTTGATCTTGTTCCGTGTGTTCCTGAATCCAGTTCTTGAATCCTGCTCCCACCTGCTGCTGAGTCTAGTCTGAGACTTTTCCAGTGCCCTGCTCCGCAGAGCTCCTGGTGATGTCATTGCCACTGGGGTGGGGGGAGGAGGATTCGATATTGGTTTTGTATATACTTGTAAATATTTGCTTATTTTCCTACTTATATTTATATCTTTTTGTATGTTTGTTATTGCTTTATTAAACCTGTTTTAGTTTTCTTTTCTAACCTATAAGTCTCTCTCCTTTATTCTTTTTCTCTTTCCTTTCTGGGGAGGGGAGAGGAGTTAATAGAAAACATCTGTCCATCATTTAGTGGCCAGCCCAGCCCTAAACCTTGACAGTACCATATCAATGATGAAAGTGGATAGTTTGAAATGGAGTCACAGTGTCACTTACTTCTGTAGCAAAAAATAACCCCATCCAAACCCCAGACAAGAAGAGCATAAAATGAGAAGCTCTGTGTCTGACTGAGACGGGAAAAAAGATCAAATGAGATGAGGTCAGTTCAGTACAATTATTTACTGAAATCCAGTCTGAGACCCTTAGGCCAGAAGACTGCGTAGGAGGAGTGAAAAGGACCACCTTAGATGTGAGGTGTCTCTGAAAAGTAAATACAAAACTTCTAATATGGCCTAAGAATTGCCTCTCTACACTTCTGTACCTGTACAAGCAACACCTAACATATTAGGCAGTATGTGATGGCTGTGCCTTTATCAATGTTGCCTGTCAAGATGTCTGTAACTTTTCAATGTACAGGTTGCTTAGAGAGATGATGATATCTCTGTCACTGGGGATATACAGAACTGAAGTGGGCAGGACTAAGCAACCTGACTTCACTTCAAAATCAGTCCTGCCTTGAAACATCTAGTTGTCCCATTCAGTCTAAATGATTCCATCTCTCAATACATTTCCCCTACTTACTTTCTCATGTAGAGTTTCAACAACAAAAAAACCCTCTTCATGTTAAAAATAGTAACCAAAAAATACTCAGAAGTTAATTTCTCTTTTTTTGTTTAATATGACAGCACATCCCAGCTGCACATCTCCAGACACTGTAGAAAGCTGCACTGAGAAATTTGGGGTGCACACGTTCTGAATGAATGTGATGGGAGGAGGATGTACCACTACCACATCCTCCCTTCTCCCCAGAGCAGGACATAAGCTTCTGGGTGAGTTTTTTAGTCTCCTAGAAAAAGGTAGGATAGAAGGAGGATAGTACCCCAGTTCACTAATCTCAGATCAGTTATCTCTTCTTCCTCTTGCTTGGGTACTCAAAGATTTTATGCCCTAGCAGAATCCCCATGTTCATTGCAAAGCAAAATCAGTAATTAATGAGATATGCCTGGCCCCATTTGCATGAAGGGTAGTACATATGTAATTACAGATGGTACTAAGATCAAGTGGTAGAAGTTATTTTTATCATCAGTGGAAGATGACATAAAAATGTGTCAGCTCAGCATTTTGTACTGTGTTTAACAACTAGACAAATGCTAAGGATAATTGAGTATTATTATGAATGAGCATTAAGGAAAAGAGAGTTTCCAGTACTACAATGAAATGGTAAATGTTTGATTGGCAAATATATCTCTTATGTCAGTGTTCAAAACTAAGCAAACTTTGGTACCCTAAAGAGATGACCACTTTCATAGACTTTGGCGTGTTTTGCCACTGCATAGTCTCAGGTGACAAAAATAACAGTGATCCCTGGATTTACATTTCAAGAGGAGGAAATGACTCGCTGGGACAGGCCAGGGAGATTTCAAACTATGGAAGGAAATACTAAGTGAACACTGAAAGACAGTCTGTATTCCTCAGGGGCGTCAAGCATAATTCGTTTAGTCTGTGGTGCATACCAGCCCATGGTTTCTGACACAAAAAACATCACGCTTTTCTTGAGATTAGTTTTTAAAATGTGTTTATTTATTTATTTATTTCAAATGTAAAAAATGTCAATGGACAGTTATGCCTGGTTTTTATTGTTGACTGAGATTCTGTATTAAAAAAGATCAAGTTAAATTAACAGGTTAATAAATTATATTGGGATGTATACATAGAGATGAAATACACATTTGTTATTCATTATTGGTCCCTGTCTTTTAAAACCAATAAAGAGGTAAATAGAATGGATATGTATATAATTAACAGTTCTTCCCCATCCCCTTCCCATCAGTAAATGGAACAGAAAAGCAGTAGCACAGTTTGTGGCAGTAGTACCTCTGTCCACACAGTGCCTTCAAAAATCTTGAAGGAGAGTCTTCCACCAGGAGAGAAAAAGGAGGCACTGGTTTTGGTTACAACTCCCAAAGCCTACCTTGCCAATCAATTCCTTGTGTGTGAGACAGAAGATGCTGAAGGCCAAGGATCCTTCCCACAGAGACCTGTAATGATCCTTAGCTAGTTTATGGATACTTTTCCTGACCTGAATTGATTTGCTTTTGTAATCTCTTCTGTAAGTCTTTGAAAAGTATGTATTATTCCGTTTTCTCCCTGTACGTATGCTAAAGAAACCCACATGCCTCAAGTCATGCATTTTCCAACTTCCTTTAAATGTTGTCTCTGACGAGTAAGTACCCACTCTGTGATGGAAACTTTAATGTGCCATGAAGCTTGGGAGGTTGATATTTGAATATTTCTTTCAGCCCGTTCATCTGCAGTTGCTTCCTAGCCTTTGATATGCCTGATCAACATTATTGTGCAGTAATGCTGGTTAATCACTCTTTAAGGGACCAACATTCTCACATTGGAGATGGTGTAGCTTTAAAAAACATTCTATATAAACCTGCAGTTCTGTCTTGAATCTCTTCTGTTTTATCAGTCACCCACTTTGTGCTATAGGTTGGATCAGAATGATATTGCTTGAGATAGGTGCAGCTCTCATTACAGAGTTTTCATTCCTGGTTTCTCCATTTCCATGTCAAGCTTATGAACATGTGTATTTGCTGCCTATGGGGTGTTATAAATCCCCTCAGAGCAGAACCAGAAAGTAGTTCAGCTTTATTGTTTCATAGGAAATTACAAAGCTCACATTAAGAGCATGTACTTGTCTTAAAGGGGTCAAAGACAAGTCGTGACTGCTGATGGTACTGGAAACAGAGCAGGTAAAATGCATTTCATGTTACAAAGAAGACAAACAGCAAACATAATGCAAGTAAAGACAGATAGCTTTTTCTTCAACAAAGTATCTATTGCCTCTGGACAAACTACTTCACTTAAGAAAACTAAATCTAACCTATGGTCTCATATTACCTTTAAAAGGAAAAATAAACTCTGGAAAGTAACATAAAACATTCTCTAAGCAAAACTATTTCATCACAGTCAAACAGCTCAAACTGGTTAACAAAAGCTTTTCATTTCACTTAATGATGACAAGCAGTGGTGCTTCAGAAAGTCAGATTTGTTCTTGGAAGGGTAGAAGGTGGCTAACAAAAACCACAGGTGAGAAAGGAAGTTTGTCAAGCCCAAACGGAGAATTGTTTTATGAACTGTTCCAAGCAGAACCTTAATCATTTGACTCGTTGGCTACCCCTGAGGACTCTGTTTTGCTCAAGCATATTTTTCAATTTGTGTTTAAAGTTAGAATTTGGTTTAACTTTTAACCTCAATACAAGCAATCTGCACTGTGACTGTTCCAGTAAATATCTGGAGAGATGTCTGGAGATTTGCTGTCTTCAGTAGGAACAGCATTTTCTATTTTCTGTCATGTATAGTAAAGAGACAGAAGCCAAGAAAATGCAACATTTAGACTTCATTATGTCTCCCACATACTCTTTCTTGTTAAGCATTTCCTCTGAACAGTTTTCATGTTGCTACATGTATTATCTTCTCCCTCCTCTTTCAGGAAGCTGTTCATCATAACAGCTTTTTGCCACATTCATTAGAGATCGCAAAATGTACTACAATAACCCTGGCTTTCTAACCTGGTTAACATTCGGATTGTGCTCCTTTCATCTGATATCATCAGACAACTCATTCAAAATGTTCCAAAGCCATATTTTTTTCTGCACACTCTCCACAACTCCCACATTATTTGTTTGTGATTTAATGTATTTTCCCTTCAGATGTACTTCCACACATTAAAAAGTCTGAAGGATTCTTTGCAGGAGGCGTGGTTGATGTAATGGGTGCTAGTCTTGTGATGACAGTAGGTTGTCATCACAAAGTGGTTTTTTTCCAGGCCTGTGATTTTGCAAAAGCCTGTATCCTAATGGATTCTGGTTACTTATCAGCTTGTGTTTTGCTGATTGTGTTTCACAGTGGTGCTTGTCTCTCAGTCCTACATGTCCATATTTAGGTTTTCTGGCTGGGGACAGGGAGTGCATTTGTCATGTCACTTTAATACATAGTGGTTTATCACTTCAGTGCAGTAATGTATGTATTTGCATAGATAATCCTTCATAAGTTCTGCATGAAAGTATCTCCAGACTTAATTTTGAGAAATCTTTAGCTCATTCTCATAACCTTCTTTGGTGCTACATACTTGTCTGTCTCTGTCTGATATTTCTTCTACCATGTTTCTGCCCTTAACATGTCTTCAGTGAGGTAAAAATGGAATGTGAATGGAGTCCTTTTTCTGCTGAGCTGCACAAACTGCCCTCAGGTATAAGACGTCTGCCTTGCCTCAGACACTGGGCTGTTGAGTGCTTCCATGCTTTCTGTTACCAGCATAGGCAGGATAACTAGTAGCAGCAGTCTGAATTATAAGTCTGTGAAAAGGAGGCACTCTGTGATGGCAGTGGTCTTTACAGTACTCAGCCTATGCTTGTCACTGCTGCTGTGTATTTGCACTCTCTCTTTCTGTGGCTGAACTTATTCTTCTCCACATTTTCCCTCACAGGTGGAATAGGTCCATTTTTAATTAATGTAGAGAACATACAGTTTTCCAGTTCAATGTATTCTTGTGGATATCTGAATATCATTACTTAAGTGCTTTTATCCAGAGTGTTATGCTTTTTTATACACAGGATGCTGCCATAAACCCTGTTTCCTACCCATAGGTCTGGTGTACTTGTAAGCCAGACAAGAAATTCTCTAGTGTCTGCCCATTCCAATAAAATGATAGAATTGCACATTTGCAAATCTTTGTCTTATTTGAGTCAGTCCTTAGATTCTTTTGAGCTCATAATTTATCTCCTTTGTCTTTTATTCATACATTTCCTTCTGCAGAGTTATGGGGGTCCATTCCCTTCATGATTTCTACTCTTCTCCGTGCTGCTATCTTTCAGAATTAGTTGAGTGCCAGCTTTGCTTATTCTTGGTAGTTTGGTATAAGTTACGTAAATTCTCTTATCCAAAGTTCCTTGCTGCAAGCAGGGAAGGCTGCTGAAACACTGTCCTTGGAGAAGCTGTATCCTTTGTTATGCTCCAGAAGAAGAGCTGGGTCCTGTGGAATTTGCTTGTTGCATAAGTCAGCCATTTTAATGCAGTTTGGCAATGCACAGGCCTATAATTTTGTCAGAAACTTGATTATAACTCTTGAGAAGTCAGCTCTCTAAACCAGCATTTTTCTGTGTTAAAAATGTGTCCAGAGCTCTTCTAGGAAATAATTCATTTCTTCTAGCTGGTTGCTAATAAACAGCATTGCTGTAGTACATGTGGTGACCTTTGTACCTTATGGGTAAGATGCAGACTGCTCTTTTTTGAATTTCCCTTTTACCCAAGTACACAGTGATTTAGCAGCCGTTTTGATGCAACCTGAAGAACAAGCAACTGCTGAATACATTATCTTTCATGTCCAAAAGCTGATGTGATTATTGTTTTCAGTTTTGCATCTTTTTTCCTTCAATGTTCTCTGTTTCAAATTTCATGTATTAGCAAAAATGAACCTGTTTCAGACTCCATGCCTAGTCATGAGTGTAGATAGAGAGACAGCAAACTCAGTGTATGGTAGAGATTTTTGTCCTTTTTACCACGTACACTGACTTTCTAGCCTTGAAAACAGTATTTCAGGTTTCCTGACCATTATTACACACATATGTCTGACTGTAAGATTTTAAGGTGGTGAAGTGATGACCACAAACAATCCCAACAAAACCAAACTGAAAAACAGCTGTAAATGAGGCAGTTACAGAAAAGTAAGTTTTTCAGGTCTCAATCAGCAAGACCAACTGTTTTTTTACAATCTGAACAAAAAAGGGTTTGGTTACACCACCACAGTTTTCAAGGAATGGGTGTCAGTGTCCCCGCATGGTTAGCAGTAATTGGTATGACTGAGACAGCTCCAGGAGAGCTGGTATTAGATAACACAGTCACAGAGACAGAGCTGTGCTCTTCTCCTTGCAGCTGGTTCGGTCAGCTCCAGATGAAGGTACAAGGTAGGGCCAGTATTAACAGATGTGTGTCATGTTTCCTGCTTTGGAAGTTGATGCTTTCCAGCATGGTTAATCCACTGTCAGACACTACAACTAAATTCGCAAGCCTGGTGAGAACTCTTTTGGAGTAGTAGGATATGTCACAAAACTTGAAGCTTCACTGCCTTTCTGATAACACTACTGTCTCTACTCTGAGAAAATTCCATGAGATTTTGTCAAGGTTATATTTCATTTCTGCTTGAAAATAAAATAAAAAAAAATTCTGCTTAACTTTATCCTGTGATAAGGTATAGGAATGGATGTTTAAATATTTTTTCCATAATCCTTAAGGATTTAATCAAGAAAAAGTGATTACTTTTTTATGCTTCCTGCTTCTTCTTCTGAAGACCTCTGTTTTCATCGCACTCTATGGGCTGACTTGTCACCAGTTGCCAGATTTTAGCCATTCTGGGGAAAACACAAAGCCAAATTAAGGACCTGGTTATAATTCCTTGAACTATATTTCTCAGTAGACGATTCTGATGCTGCACTCAGTCTATGGGACTGTTTTGACATGTGTCAGCTAAGGAGAACAGTCTACAGTATCTCATGACCCCACTCCTCCTATTATCTCTTTGGCATTAATACAGAGGCATGGAGCAGAATACCTTCCTGAGGGGCTCTCACAAAGGGTGAGAGGTTGACTCACCCTTCAGAAGGTGCTTCTTAGAAACCATTTCACCTAGAAATACACTACACACATCCTATGCTAGCAAAGAATTCAAGAACACTTCAATGGCTTCCACCTGTGGCTCAAAGGGAGTGACTGATGTTGAAGAGCAGAACAGAGAAGAAAAAGAGGATGTGGATTTTGTAAGTGTTCTGTCAGGAATGATGGATGCTGCAAGAATATTTTGCTTTTTTATTGCACATACTTATGTGACGGTTCTGCTTTTTGTTGCAGAGTGTGCTGAAAAGTGAAGTCTTGTGTGTAACTTTAAAAGCTGCCTTTTTTCCTTGGTACTGCCTATATTTTGACTGCAGGCAAGGGTCTACTGCCAGCAGAAAGGAGCTGATTATTGTTTTCCTTCAGAAGAAATTGCATGCAGTTTTAGTTGTTACAACAGCGGGGGGACTAATTGTATTCACTAGAGGCAAGCATAAATAAACAGTGTCTAAGGACTGATTCTAGGCTGCAAAGATTATCTGTGAAAAAAGTCCTCTTTCAAGCCTCAACAGTGACATTGTCCAAGGTGAAGGAATGGAAGCACCCTGGTAACCAAAAACCTGATTATTTTTTTTCCCAGTAGAAGTGATATTTAAAAGTTGAGAGACATTTGTCTTAGTTGGTAACTTCTTTTTCAGTTATTAGTGTGCATACACTAGAAAGCCAATAATTGTTGAAGTGTAGCAACTCCATCAGAGGTAGGAGATAAGTGTATGAGGCTATAATCTTGTCACAATGTTAAACAGGACAGTTTCTTGACATTCTGGAAAAGAGGAGCTGATGAAGAGCTATGGTGAGGCATATTGTTCTGTGGGACTGAATATCTTATTCTGAACTGCGAGGTTATGGTTTGTATGCTAATGGGAACTTGGATGAGGAAACCATTCATTCTTCAATGAGATCATATTCCCTTGTTCCTCATATACATCAGAGAGGAGATATATGGGTAAATAAATTGCTATTAGTAGATGTGCATTTTTTGTTCAAGGCTTCTGCACCCCAGAGTGTGGAGAGATTTTAAAAGTATAATTACTATTATGTATAAAACATTGTGCAAAGAGAACTTCTCACTGTTTCCACTCATATATGGTGTCTCTCACAAAGTCTATATTCTGTACATGGAGCTACTCCCTGAAAAGTTGATAAATAGAATTGTAATTAAAATAAGAAGTAAAATATTGCTTGACTATGAATAAAGTATCAGGTCTGCTGTATTTCATCTGTGGCCAGGCTAAGACTCCCTTGGGATTACTCCAGTACTCAAAATACAGTTTTCTTATCCTATTCAAGACATCTTACTAGATTCCTTGTTAAATGGAGAGATTAAATTTCATTTGGATTCTCAGTCTACCCTGACCTTTTAAAGTAAACCATAATAAAAAGCACAAGAAGAATCTGATACCATAAGGGTACACCGTATTTGGGCCAGCAGGTGATATTCTTTGATATTTGGTGACCACCAATCTGTTATTTCTCTGCATTGTGCACACCAGTATCAGAGACATTAGATAAACCAAAACAATCCCAAACTCTCTGAAATATTTGTAAAATTTCATACCCCTTTTGCTTTTTATTTTTCCCTGACAAAGAATAATTCTTTTCTTTCGAAGATCAAAGACTGATACCCTATGTGGATCTGGCAAAAACCCCTGTATCTCCTCAAACTGTTAAATATCTATTTGCTGCTATTCAACTGCCAGACATAATCAGTTAGACATTCTTACGGACTTTGATGGCTGTGGAAGACATTTGTAACAATGCTATCTCTTCCAGGTCATGACTAGGCTGCCATGTGACATGATTTCATAGGCTTATTTTGGGTTTAGTCCTGCTTGTGCTGAAGTCTGTTATAGTTTTGGCATGGATTTTAATAAAATCAAAACTGCTCATTCTTTGTATATCATGACAAGGCTAAAAAAAAAAAAAGCATTTTTGAAGTCAGAGACCAAAGCATTTAATGGTAAATGATAGCAGATTCTTCACGAGGTTAGACACTTGAAATATGGCAGTCCACTTTGAAATGTTACAAAACCCATTGCCTACCATCATTCTCTGTAGAGGATCTATTGCATCTGCCTGTCAGTTCATCTGTAACTTAAATCTTTTGACACAAGGAAAAGGTAAAATAAAACGCTGTGTAAAAATCACTGTGGACTTGCAATGTACCCAAATATGACACTTCAGTTCCAAGAACAGTGTTTGAACCAGACTACAGTTACTGACAAACATGTTATTAATGATCAGCCATCAAATGCTTTTGATTAAAGAGAGGAATCCTGTAGCACTAGAGAAGCCCATTTCTCTTTTTTTCTTATGCTACAGTGGAGGTACTTAGAGAAAGGTGAACTGCTTTTTAAAAAGATTAATTACACCTGTACTGTATTTTTATCCTCTTTGAACATCAAGAAAAAAGAGAAGCTGTCTTGGCTTGCTAGTATTTTATCTATAAATGGCATAGAAAGAAACTCCTTAGTTACAGGGTCTAAGTAAATAGTACTTAATACTACATGGCGCAATGCTACATTTCACTGAGAATCCCAGCTATGTTCCAGCCATTTTTAGGACAATTTCAAAAAAAAATTAAAAATAGGTCCTGTTCATCTTAACTAGGAACATTTTAAATGTACTCAGATAAGTATGTAATAGGGTAATGTTCCATAGACCCTACATGTAAGTGCCAGCCATTTAAAGGTATTTAGGTGTCTTAGGAGATGGATAGATGCTTCTGAACTTTTGAGAATCACCAAGACTAATTAGAAGCTCAAGACCTAGAATAATTTGATATCAAATTTCTATCTGCCTTAAATTTGGTTGAAAAATCCAGTAAGTCTGTAGTCACATCCTTAGATGCCTAAACACGTTTCTAAGACTGTCCTGCTATTGCTTACACTTTCTCAGAGCTCACGCCAAGTTGAATGTTCACAAAGGTATGCACCACTCTATATGCCCTTGGGCATAGTGTCTGTTTTTGTCCTATAGCTATTAATTTCAGCTCAGATTTTATGTGTCAATGGCAGTCTGACCCTTTTACATCTCAATCTATGTGCTCTGGTGTTTTGGGTCCATGATGGTGAATCTAGGCCTTGCTAGCTCATGTGTTCTGGGTTTCCGCTTTCAGTCCTCTAGCTGGATGTCTCTTCCAGCATATGCCTTGACATGTGAAATGCATTCTTCTCAGCCAGCAGGCAAGGCAGATCTTGGTGAAGGACATAAGTTATGAGGAAAAAATTAAGGGGAGGGGGTTCGACTCATGCAGATCTGCTGAAGGTAAATCTGGCATTGAACATACTGTGCATGTGCAGTTGGTTTATTTGTGTTGGGGTGGCTGAGGTCCTCCAAGGGTGTAAGGCTGTGATGCATGAACAGATAAACTGTACGTGTTCTGCAGCCTCTGCACTGAAACTTCCATTACTGTGACTTGGAAAGTGGCTGGATTGGCAGTGATAAGTCAGATTATGGGCTGAAACTCCCCACACTGCTGGGGATGGTAAGGTAGAGATGAAGGTCATGACCCTGTTCTCCTTGTGCCTGTAATCAGGCAGATAAAGATCAAACTGCATCATACACAATAAAGATGCCAGTCATGCATGAAGAGTCATAATTACAGACTTCTGTGCCTGTGCAGAATTCAGCTGTACTTTTAGTCTTCTAAAATAAACCTGACAGAGGATTGCCATGCCAGAGAAGGAGCAAATGTCACCTCTTCTTGTAAGGTCTGGTTGCAGCAGCAGGACACTAGAGACAAATATATTTGGTGAACTTGTTTTTTCCATATGAAGTAGAGTGTTGTTTCTTGAGTTACACTTCTTTGGCCAAGTTAAGCATTTTCTGCAAGGACTGGATGTATTCATGCTCAGGCTCCGATGCTGCAATCTGATCTAACTGGGAGTTACATCTAGTGCAAAGATGAAAAGCCCTCGCAGGATCTCTGCCTAGGTGAAAAGGTCTGCCAGGGTAGAACTGATTGCAGAACTGGAACCAGCAGCTGTAAACCAAAAGTGACTCAGAATAAAATACATAGGTAGAAAAAAAAACCCAACCAACCAGTCTTCAGAGGACCTTGAAACCCCACTGTGCTCACAGGAAAACCATTTTTCAATGGTTTGTTCCAACAAACTGTTTGCAGATATTTCTACCTCTTCTGGCTGACTTAATATTTTTTATTACAGTTTTTTCAGTTTTAACTTGGGCAGTAGTCCCCAAACTCTAGACAAAGCTGCAACTTGAGAAGATATTTTCCCTCTGCAAAATGGTTTGCAATCTTTCATTGTGCAAGGAGTTGTAGGCAATACTGAGGTTGCTTGTGGAGAATATGATAAATTTGCAAGGTATACTGTACTTAGAGAAAAAAGATGGAAAAGTTCCTCCATGCTTATTTTCTCCCCCATTTATAATCATTAGGCTTTAAATGCCCCATACATCTCTGTCATTTAGATAAGAGGCATTGATTGCTTAACTGCTGCACAGACATTTCATACACCTGGTTTTAGATGACATTTCAGGGGTAGAAAGAGAAGGAAGTACTGTAAAAAGTCTTCACAGTTTGCAATGTCGAACTTTATTACATAAAGTCATAAACAACCCCAATTAGTAGTAAGTAGGTTCATAGCCAGGGTTTTAAGCCAGCTCTGCCTTCATTAAATGTTTCCTGCAATCGAGTAAGGCATTGGGATATATAAACTGAGCCCTGATTTATAATAAAATGCAGTAAAGTTCTGGAAAAGCTTTGCTTTTCCTCCTGATTGATTTCTTATGAAGGTCCAGCAAAGCCTGAGGAAGGGGTTAAGTAGAGGTCTTGAGGGACCACTTGACATCTGTTACACTTGTGACTTTTTGATCTTGCTTTTTTTCCCCTCACTTTGAGGGATGCCCTACAGTAAAGGCCATGTGTGCCTGTGTGTGTTTCCCAGAAACGGCTGGGACTGGGAGGGGCACAGCAGCCATGGGAGCAAAGAAAACAGCTTCTTGATGACAGATCAAATGAAGGCAAAAAAGAGAGAAGAAGGGAGATTACATGCTCTGTAATCATGATAATGGGAAGGAAAACACTGGGGGTCTCAAGTGTGAGACCTCTTTGTCCAGAGGAATGTAAGCATCAAGCATGTTTTGATATTATAAACCAAAACTTAACCTGAGCACCTAGGAGAGCAGTGCTTGCCTGCTCTTGCATTGTAAGTGGTCTCCCCTGGGCCTCATGGCGCAGTTTCCACTTCCTAAGCACCAAGGCAGCTGGGGGAGGCTGGGAGCCCTGCTGTGGCCCTGGGATCCCAGTAGAGGTCTGGGCAACCTGCAAAGTGGGCCAGGAGCTTGAGGCAGGCAGTGGGAGGCCAAGTGTCAGATGGAGAAAGGCACCAAGATGGCCTCCTGCGCTGGTCACTTAGGAGAATGACATCTAACTTCTCTTGTAATTCTGTCTCCCAGCCAGTATGTTATGTTATCACAGAATCACACAATATTAGGAGTTGGAAGGGACCTTGAAAGATCA
This sequence comes from Mesitornis unicolor, assembly GCF_000695765.1. Classification (NCBI taxonomy): domain Eukaryota; kingdom Metazoa; phylum Chordata; class Aves; order Mesitornithiformes; family Mesitornithidae; genus Mesitornis; species Mesitornis unicolor. The sequence continues at coordinate 23,642 of NW_010165125.1, read as the reverse complement.
TCTAGTCCAACCCCCCTGCCAGAGCAGGATCACCTAGACTAGGTCCCACAGGAATGTGTCCAGATGGGTTTTGAATGTCTCCAGAGAAGGAGACTCCACAACCTCTCTGGGCAGCCTGGTCCAGTGCTCCGTAACCCTTACAGTAAAAAAGCTTTTCCTTATGTTCAGATTGGACCTCCTATGCTCCAGCATTGTCCTGTCATTGGCTATCACTGAGAAGAGCCTGGCTCCTTCCTCCTGACAATTGCCCTTTACAAATTTATAAACATGAATGAGGTCACCCCTCAGTCTCCTCTTCTCCAACCTAAAGAGACCTAGCTCCCTCAGCCACTCCTCAGAAGGGAGATGCTCCACTCCCTCAATCATCTCTGTGGCCCTGCACTGGACTCTTTCAAGCAATTCCCTGTCCTTCTTGAACTGAGGGGCCCAGAACTGGACACAGTATTCCAAATGAGGTCTCACCAGGGCAGAGTAGAGGGGAAGGAGAACCTCTCTCGACCTACTAACCACAGCCCTTCTGATACACCCCAGGATGCCATTGGCCTTCTTGGCTGCAAGGGCACATTTCTGGCTCATGGTCATCCTGCTGTCCACCAACACCCCCAGGTCCTTTTCTGCATGGCAGCTTTCCAGCCACTCGTCCCCAGGCCTGTAGCGCTGCATGGGGTTATAGTGACCAAGGTGCAGGACCCAGCACTTGGCTTTGTTGAAGCTCATGCAATTGTTATGTTATATGTTATGTATACTGCTATGCTATGCTATGCTATGCTATGCTATGCTATGTTATGTTGCATATTTTTTTCCATATCCCCTCACTGGCCTCACCAACTTGCAGCTTCATTAGTTAAAATAAGATTGTTCACAAGAAGCTAGTTCAGCTACTTGGTGGATGGGCATTGTCACAGGAGCTGCTGCTGGCAGGGTGAAGATGTCTGCCTCAGAGGTATCTGCTTTGCAGCATGGGTACTAAGGTCTCCAAGACTAGTGAGGAGGTTGCAATGCATTGGACAGCTGCCTCCAGATGTGGCCTCTGGGCACCATGGCAGCAGTCTTTCCCTGGGGCATCTGTAGGTCCTGGGGTGCCACCGAAGAGTGCTGGTGCTAGGCAACCATTGAGTGTCCATGAACAGCCACACCAGGAAGAAAGGGATGCTTCTTCGGAAGCTCCCACATCTTCTTGGGTCACTTCTTCATCTTGTATACTTCCCTGGGGGCAGGGGAGTTCTAACTTGCTTCCTCAGGCAAATTTATTGTTTATTGTGGCATTTTGTGAATGAACACCCTGTTTAACCCGTAGTTTACCCATTTATCTCAAAAGCTTTTTTCTCCTTCTTCTTTCCCTCTCACTTCCTTTAGCTGACTGACCTCCATTTCCAAACTGCACCTCAGTTATGAACTCAGTCAGGCACAGGCCTCTAGACTCCTGCCTCCTGGTGTTTGAAATTGCACTTAGGTTCTAACCCAAAAGTGTGGCTTTCTCTCCAGATCTGACATAAGGTGTAGAAAATAACGGTCAATAAGGCCACCTTAGTGTGAGTGGAAGGGTTAATTTCCTTCTGGTGATCCCACTTCTTTGAAACAGCTATTTCCCAGAAACGAGTATACCACAGTTTCTTGTAATGTGGAATATCCCCAGCCCTTCCTACTGTAGCTGTGACACATAGTTGTACAAAAGCTGCTGGCCAATGTGCTGGCATCTGCAAGTTGCACAGGGACAAACGGGAACAAGAAGTCATCTTACTTTCATGTGCCATTATTTCTGCAAAGCTGGGGTCTCCAGTGAGGACTTAAACTAATCTCACTTAGTTTATGAGTGAAAATCTGTTTACAATGAGAATGACCCCCACTGTCCAGAGGTTTAAACAAATGCCCTCCATAAACATTTTCTACAGTGGGGATCAAGTTCCACACGTATGATGTAAGCAGGCCTCAAACAAGACTCTTACCTACACACAGAACAGAAATCATTTGCAAAGAAAACTGAAACGACAGCCATATGCATGGGACTTTTTATATGCTACGGCCAGGCTTGCAGACCCCAAGTAGGAGGATCTGCTGAAGATGCAATTGAAAACAGGTGCCTGACACTCTGCATATAAAAAGTATATAGGCAATTTGGGAGCTCTCTGGAGATTCATTCAACTGCTGAAAATATGGAGAGAACTTCCCAGCCCCCGATCCTGTGCTTCCCTTCTAATTCCCCTGCTTCCCCTCCCCCCAGAATAGGAGGAAACTGCCAGGCCATGGTGATGCTGCCCTGTTTAGTAAGAGAAAATGTGAAAAAGATTAAGGAGGATCCATCAAAATGTCAGCCTGATCTTGAACTGCTGGAAAAGAAGCTTTTTTTAAATTCAAGTGTCTGTCACAAACACCTGGGTGACCTTGTTTTGCAAGTGAAAGCCTTTGACTGTGACCCAGGTATGCTTCCTGTGTCCAACTCCTATTTAGCAAATAAACTAAAAGTACTGTCCGTGTTTATGGTAAACACTCGATTAGGTTCTACTAAAAAAAAGAATTACAGCTGGATACCACAGGACTAGATTAGGTTTCCTTTTTATTTGTTGTCACCAAATGTTCCTGATCTTTTTGAGCTCTAAGGCTCGTTAAGTGGATGTTTTAAAATGGTGCAACAGATAATGCAGCTGTATTTAATTTGTAGATAATTGATGCAATACATGTAATAGCCCAACAAGATATGTTGACTCACGAGCTAATTTAGGTGTAGATGTTACAGCACTTGTGCAGCTGGAAATGTTGCCATCACACAAATCAGTTGCAGATTAATGGAGTCAAGTCCCTGTCTGCACTAGGAAGAGATAAAAGACCACAGTCAAATATAAAAACAAGTTCTGAAGAGTTATTGTAAGTTTAAACAGTATTTGAAAATATTTTCCCAACCACAATGTATACTGTAATGTGAATCTGGAATCGCTTAACTATATGGTGATTTGGCAATTTTATATATAGGGGATTCATAAAACTGAGATCAAGGAAAAAGAGAAAGGAACATGGCATAATGTTTAGAAGGTGAGGCAGAGGTGAGCATTTCCACTCTTACTATTTTTTCTGATACTGAGTGATATCAGTAAAACTGTCCAGGTCTCTGGGGTGGTGGCATTTACTAACTCCAAGATGTGCTGTGACATTTGGTGACATAACCAAATAGTTAGAAGGTAGTGCTGGAGCCAGGGGGATCTGGGATCTCTTTTCACCTGTACATGCTACTGACACCCCATGCCCCATTTATCTCATCTGTGAAAGAGAAGTAAAAATGTTTATGCATTTTCTGAATTCTTTGTGCAATCTGCGATGGAAAACAAACAAATATGCAATTCTGAAATACTGTTTTGCCTATCCTTATCATTAACATCATAGCAATATTTAAATATTGACTGTGTACAAGTGTATTCCCAACCATTAACCAGTGAGTCCCTTTGTATATGCCTCTGCATGTGTTGCAGTGAACTTGATGCTAGTGTTCAGCAGCACTCCTGATGATAATTAATGGATGTATCAATAACTAGTTCCAGGAGCAACAGGAAAAATAGGACTGAGCTCCTGAGAATTTATGCCTCAGAGCTGGTTTGTCTGATACCTTCTGAAGCATAAACAATGACCAGGGATTTTTCTCTCTTTAGAATGTTTATATCTTTCACCCATGTGGACTGACAAATCAAGGTTAAGCGCAGCCTGTAGCCTCTGCCTTATTGCTTTCTCACTACTGTTTGACTACCTCTTCCCAGAAAATGCATTGGAAGTATTTTGCACTATGCCCTCTGTACACTGGTTAAAACTGACAAGCAATGATGGAGTATCAGGACTCAGAGGTACAAACAGGCAGATGAACAGATGCACATATAAGTACTTTTCTTCAGGAAACAGGCTGAAAACTGTTTCCTTGGCTTGTTTGTACTGATTCAACTGTCTTAGCTATATTTGCTTTCTGCTTAATGCTGCTTGTTTCAGCAACCATTTGGAAGGACTAAACTAGAAATAGAACTGGGTTAGACAATAGTTCTCAAGATTTATTTATTTTTTTTAATTAAATCATTATAAGAAGTAATTTGAGATCTCTCTGAATGTTATTTTCCAGGAAACAAAGCCACAGCTTTGAAAGTATCAGTTCAGGCTGAGTATTTCCAGACTGGCAAGAAAATGACAGCCAGATTATTTACTTGTGAAATGGAGACATTTCTATGGCTGGGATCTGATGCAGCAATGGATTTAATGCAGTCTATGATTTTAGGGCATTCAATTTCAGTCACTCCTAAAGAATGCCATCACAAGTTTATTATGCAGTTGATAATGATTTCTCTGTGACCACAGTAAAAAGAAATTCTTTTGACTGGAAAGGAAGTGTAGAAAATTAGAATTAGTATTAGATTCCACAGAATGATATCTATAAATGTATATACATAAACATGTATTTGGACTACATTGTTTACTTTGTGAATGTTGGCTTGTGTTTGGTTTACTGGAATGGTTGCTGATAGAATATGTGTACTCAATTCTTATTCCTGACAGAATGAGCAGAAAACCTTGCTCAGTAATATGGAGTGGAGGTAGGACACCTTGGGATTAGACACTTCTAAAGTGTAGGTGGCCACATATAAGCTATTATTTGAGGAAATCCTGCTTCTCTATCACCAAATGTGGCTTTATGAGAAGCATTATGCTGAAAGGACAACAGATAGCTAAAGCATTCCATTCCATCCACAGGACTATTGTGAGATTGCTTCTTGCATTTCTCTGCAGTTTGAAGAAATCAGGCTTTTCCTTGGGTGTCCCATCTTAGTTTAAGATGGACATAGGTCCGGATTCTTGTCATTTAATAACTCCCTTTTTCTTCAGTCTTGTTCTTCTTGTTTAGTGTAAGCCACACTTTGACCGAAGTATGTTGCCTAGTTGTTGTCGTATTTATTGCTGTTTATATGGTCTGGGAAGGAAAAGCAGCATTTGCCAACATCCAGCTGTACTTACTGAGAATGCTTAACTGACCAACAAGATGTAGTACAAAAGTGGAGATTTGAAGGAGCACTACAGAGAGGTCAAAAAGATGGACAAACCCATGAGTTATAGATATGCAGCAACTGGCCTTAACCTGAAACCATGTTAGGATGAACGATATGTGTAGAATCACATCAGTTCCAGAACATGGAGTTCAACTCTGTGATGCTTCAAAGCAATGGTTTCTATTTCAATGCAAATTTGACAAAGATAGATGTTAATCACAGTCTTTAATGAAGAACCAGAGACATAAAAGTGATTGGTGTGGCATATGAATCCCATAAAATAGAAAAGAACCACATGCAGTAGATATACTTTACTGCTCAGGAAACCAATCAACACCTCAAGAATGTGGCTACATGGTAACATACAATGCTTCAAAGTTAGTCGAGTCTGCAGTAAAAACAAGATTAGTTTTACAAAAATTCCAATAAGGAATTTTACAACTGCAGGGAAAATAGAGAATTGGTCTCTGAACTGAGATAACCTTGTTGATAACAGAAGTGTCAAGAAAATAAAATAGTTCTTAAATGGATTATTTTTTTCTTAGTTTATCACCATTGAGGGAAAAAATGTTTTCTTCAACACTGACCCTGAAAGGGTTTAATTTACTTGCCCAATTTCAGGCGTGAGTAGTCTCACTGGCTTCAGACAAAGGGCAGTCCTGCTGAGATCAATGGTGGCACTCACATACATAACCTTACGTACATGCATGCGTCTTTTCAGCACCCAGATCTCAAATGCTTACCAGAGAAATAAATACACCTGGAAATAAATACCAAAGTGCAAAGAGAATTTTTTTCCCAGCCTGAGATGAGTATTCAGGAAATGGACACAATAGCTCATTTGTGATACATTTTATCACTTCTGAAATGTGTAAGTTGAATCACTTGTGGAAAATACAGGAAGATTACAGTCCAGAGTGTAGGGAAATGACACCCTATGAGTCTCCCTCTCTCACCAAACACATGTTTGCTGGGGTCATCAAAGATTTCCCAAACATCTTTGTGAGTGGAATTGTAGGTGAAGTTGGACATTTATAGACTCAGAAATTTGTTCAAGGTTCTCATTTTATTTCAGTTTGAACTCATGTTATGTCTGTTGAAAATTCTACTGACAGTACCATGCATGTAATTTATGACATTTCCTATCAAGATGTTTAGCTGAATTAGAAACACTTGTGAAGAAGCCTGCCTGCAACCAGTTATAAGCATTTTTGTAGCAGAGGTGAGGGCTGTTGAGGCAACGAAGGCAGACTCATCTTACTTTTATTCTGATGGCTGTTGATCAAGCAATTGCACCATAAACTGTTTACAGCTGTGGCTTTTGTTACGGTGACAAAGAACATGTTTAAGGGTAGACAGAAAGCTATGCTGTATGTTAGTTCACAGTGACCATGCAGTTTACACATCAAACAGACCCAAACTTATTTCTGCAACTTCCAGGCTTCTCGATGAAGTGGCACTGATTTGTTCTCTCTTCATAATTTGTTTACTGAGCTGATTATCTGTATGTCTGTCCTATCTTCCCAGCTTGACACTATCGAGACCATGGTGATGATATGCCTTCTAGCTCACAGGCTTTGTTTTAGGCATATGAACTATTTTATTTAAAAGGGTAAGATCAGAATTAAAAATGCCCACAGGTTTGAAGGGCATTATTGTTTGCCCAGGGGGGGAATGTACTTGTTCCTTCTGTCATGCCAAAGGAGAATATTTTAATTGCTAAAATTTGTCTGTCTGAACCTTTTTTTAAGATGAGATAGCTTATTTAGCTGCGTGGATCAGAGATCTAGGTCTCTGTTTTTTGCACTGTTTCCTTGCAGTTTTGTTCTGTACTTGTCTTCAGAGACAGGGTAATTTCAAAAGGAAATGATCAGAATTTGCTTCCTCGGAAGGCTGAGCCACTGCTTGCCTTCAAGTTGTCCTTCCCTGGGTGTGGACACTGATGTGGCAACAGTCCTTTTGCCTCTTGTGTGTTACATGGCTGCACCGTGGGATACAGGCCAAATTAATTTAATATTTAGTTGTCTAAAATATAGCGATCTGTTCTAAGTCAGTAGTCTACTCTGCCTTCATGACTAGTAGATAAGCAGCTCCAGAGATTGTCTGTCTTCAGATGAGATTTACTGCCCTCTTGAGGTATTTATCTTTCTCCTCCAAGAACAGCTGAAGCTTAAAAGACCTTGAGGCCCTGTGTAGGAAGTTTGTATCAACAACAGCCACCTGACCTACCTTGTCACACTAAGAAGTACAGGCTCAGAAAAAAACCCAAAAAAACACAGAAAACAAACCCCAAAAAACAACAAACAAAAAACCCAGTTTCTGCTCAGATATCTTGGGAGCTGTAGAAACAACTGGCAAAATTTGATCGAATCAGCCTGGGTTCTCCTGTTATGAAGTAACCATACAGCTTTCTTTTAAGTTATGATGCACCACCTCATGTTGGGATGCTCTAACTCTGTTTCCAACAGATGATTCAGGTAACACAAAATCCATGCTCATCTATATCAGAACACCATTGAGCAGCATTGCTTCTGCAAACTTCAGGAGCCAGGTCTTCCGGAAAAGCCAGTCAAACAAAATGAGCTGGAATAAATAGAATCCTGGCCAGATTTGCCTGTGACATTACTAATATCAATGTTTCTGGAGCTGATAAGAGTTTCTTTAGCCTGGTTCTTGTCTCACACTCTGCTAGGTTATTACCTGAGAACACTACTGTGAATACGTGCTGGTGGTTATCACCTGGGTTTATTTCACCTGCACTATAAGCTAGGCTGGATTTTGCTTTCCCAGAACTCTCTCTTCGAAGGTTCACAACATTACAGTCAAAAGTTTTAGAAGTGTTTTGAAAATTGTATGGTCACCAGGATGGTAGTAACCTATTTGAGGTGAAGTAAGTTGTCACGTTCTTCTGCAGAAGACTTTATTGTCTTTGGGACTTCTGCTTGTGATTTTCTCCTGTTTTCAGAGTTTGTTTCAAAGCTCATTTCCAGGTTAAAAAAGTCCTACTTTGACTCATAAAAGCCTGTTTTCCAGAGAGATAGTTTAGCTTACATTGTTTAGATACAGTCACATGTGTATTACGTAAGTTACACTTTATTTATACAGGAGAGACACTTGCTGCTTATATATTTTTTCTATATAAAGATATTAACATATTAAACTGGAGAGAGGAGATACAGTTTTGGTGAAACAAAATAAGAAAGTACTTGGCTAAAAAAACCTATTAAGATCCCTAATTAATGCGTGCAAATAAATGTATAGGAATGATACTATGAGATAAAGATATCATGGGAATCTTACACTAATCAAAATCTTGTGTGACTGACTTATTAAGTTACTTGCTTTAAGAACAAAACATATGGTAGAAACCTCAAGGAGATAGGCCTTTTAACTCGCCACCAGCATAAGTGTAAAATGCTCCCAATTCCTTCAAGGATTTAAGTAATGCTTGCTTAGGTTGTTTCATTCACTAGCAAACATGGTGATTTGTGAAGCACGACTAATGTGTCCCTGGAAAGTTCCAGCATGAAATAAGACTAGGTGTGAAAGCCTGCCAGGATCCAAAGACATATGATTTAAGGGGAAGCACTTCCTGAAAATGTGAGGATGAGTGTTACTAACTTAATCCATATGATATCTTCCCCGCCACTCCAATGTATGGTAGAATGTAGAGCAGAAATGCATGAAATAGACATTGGTCATTGTCTACAGGTGATATTCCTTCCATGAATTTATCAGCAAGAGTTGCTGTGTTTAAACATTTGTACAATAGATTTGTGTGCAAAGATGAAAATGAAAGGAGTTTTTCTATGTTTATTTGCAGATACACACACACTTGGAAAATTTTAAAAGGCACTTGTTGCATTACAAATGTAGCTCTGCAGTCTTACACAATAATAGAATAGAAAGCTAGGTGCCTGGGCAGATATGGAGGGGCAGGAAGGTAGCTTTCTGCCACCACTGGTACTACATGAATGAGTAGAAGTGTGATATGATTTTCTGTTGTTTTTCACTTTCACTTGAAGCCTGAGGATTGCCAGAAGCAGGATGCAGTCTGCTCTGATTTTGCTTGGGTTATCCTACATTTTCTGCTACCAGCACAAAAAACCAACAAATGTAACACTTACAATTTAAGCTAACATTAAGCTGTACGAGATATGTCTGTACAAGCACAGAAAAAATAAGACATCCTCCATTCAGCATACAGTCTTGAGAGACAGCTAGAACTGGACAAAGCTTTGAAATAATCTAGTTGATTTCTCTAACATGGCACAGAATCACCTTGAAGGTAAACTACAAGGTCCAATTTTGGTAGTGAAAGGCATATGGGATATTAGTTCACAGGACAACTGAAAGAATATGATCTGTTTTTCTGGGACATAGGATTTACAAGGGAAGCTTCTGTCTTGTGAGGTTGCCACTACAACTTGGACAGAAGTACATGAAAAAATGATAGAGAAGCGCAAGAGGAAGTCTTAAGTCTGCTGCCTAAGTCCTTGTTTGTTACCCGTTCACTTTGGACAAAGACAGGAAGAGAGATGACTGCGGACCGAGGCTGACATAGTTCTGTAAAGGTAGGTATGGTCAGAGAAGGTGGGCAAGGAGCAACCATTTACTGCACCGACCCAGTGCCCCTGTGAAGAGACATATGAAGTGGTACTACTGTGCATAAAAAGGAAATGTGCTTCTATCAACTTTTAGTCACGGGAAATGTGATTTATCCAAGGCAAAGGCACAAATCAGTTGCTCTCAAGAAACAAAGGTAGGTACTGGGAAATCTTTATGGAAAGTGTGAAGTGATCTCTTCTTGTGTTCTAGCTAATATAAGAAACTTGAATGCTAAAAAAGCCTCTAAATAAGTCACAAATGCAATAGACAACTGACTCCTGGTTATAACAAGCCAATGCCTTACATAGTTTTTAGAGCTATAGCAAGTTTTAATTGGAGTAGGTGAACTTCCTTAAGGTACAAACTGCAAGCATTTAAAAGTAAATCTAACCTCTTTCTATTGCTACACTTCCTCTTATGTTCTGCAAAACCCAAACTCACTACAGTCTTCTTAAAAACAGCAAAATCAAACTCAAGCATCTACAGCATGGCAAATCCTAGACCTCACTGGTGCCTCCTTGCCTGGCATTGGATATATTTCAAATCCAAGAGTGTAAAGACTTTTCTGTGCATAGTGGAAGAAAGAATAGCACCTTGACAGCCCTGTTTTTATCTGTTCTCTGTGTGCTGTTTTCTTTGGTGTTATAATTTTATTTGTTTTAAAGCAAACAACTGAAACAAGCTATGCATCACTGTCTCAGCAATTTGCAGCCTCACAGATCTCAGTGCAAAGAACAGTGCCTGTATGGAATCAGCTATATTTAGGAATATGACATGCTGATAATATTTTCTAACTGTCTGTAGAGAGAAACAGGAACAGGTCTAGCATCTGCTTCCTCATCCACTGATGTTTCTTTGTTTTATGTAGCTGGAATAATTTCACCTAAAATGATGCATTGAGCTGCTACATTGAGTCAAGCTGTAACCATGTCACATTTTACAATTTTGTGATTCAGTTTGGGCACATGAATTCTAGCACAATGTGAAGGAAAAAATGTAGTATTTTTATTGTAGAAAACAAAACTTCAGGACTTAAGAGAATTGTAATGATATATTGAAAAGGATTTAGGAAGTGTACATGTTAGGTTATGTTGACATCTGATTTCCCTTGAAAGTAACACACCTTGAAATTTTCTTCTGAATTGAAGAGCTGTAATGGTAAACACACTGTTTTTCTCAGGCAATCACAGGTTGTATGATATAGTAAACACACTGAAAATAACGGAGAATATTTTATAAAAATAATAAGCTGTAATGAGCTGCTCCTGCAATGGTACTATAATGGCCATGATACGTTTGAAATTATAAATGCAGCAGAAATACACTCCAGGGATTTGAAAGTAAAATTTTCCCTGTGGATCATACTTCAACTGATACCTCTGCAAGTTATTAAGAAACACTGCACAGGCAAAGGTGTCAGCTATGAGAACTGAGATTTATTCTCTCTGACCATGATGGTCCAGTAGCATTTCCTTAGAAGAAAAGGGCCTGCAATTGGTTCACTGAATTACGAGTGTGCAGACATGTTGCTAATGCAACTTTCTTCTGCTTTTTTGAATACACTCTGTTCCTTATATTTACTATGTCTTGTGACAGTGAGATCTACAGTGTAATTATGTACTGGCTGAAAAAATACTTGACTTTGTTTGCTTTAAACCTAGTAGCTTGTTCCTGTGCTTCACAGAAAAACAGTGAATAATTATTCCCCAATCATTTCTTCAAACCATTAATGATATTTATCATCTGACCTAGGCCATCTCCTCCCTTCAGCGTTCCCTCCTTTCCACCAAGGAGTCTGACCATACTTAGTTTTTTCTTATACGGAAGCTATCCCCCATCTTTGATCATGTACACTGATGTTTACAGGCTCTACATCTTGAGACACGAACAGCCGTTTAAACAAAAAGACATCCTCTGTGAGGGGCTTCTCTTCGCTTCTCTCCCACAACAAGTGAATAATGTCAAGTCACAACAAACTGCTAATAGGTTCCACCTTGGCTCTGACCAAGCACTGATGGGTTTTGATTTCCTCCTATCTATATGCTGGACCAAGCAAACAGTGTTTCTTGTGTGTGGTTAGTGTTTAAGGCCTCATTGTATACATGGCCTTGAAAGAAATATTTTTATAGGTAAGCACCTCATACAATATTTTTCTGAAGACATTTATCAAGAGAAACTTTGAAAAACTTTAGAGACAGGGGGAAGGAGAAGGCAGGGGAAGCACAACATGTGCTTTTCAGCTGCCACAAAGCCCTGCAGCAGCAGCCTTCATGTGAGAGATGACATTTTGCACATTACAACAGAGAATCAAAAGATTTATACTCAACGCTCCATATATATGACTCTCTATGGCACAATTTTGAAAGGGTGATTATTGGTTTGACATGAGGGAATATTTTACATTAGATGCTGAAAGTTCTCTATGTACATAGCAATAATCACCTGATGCTGCTTTTTCCTCAAAATCAACCCATTTGTTTTCCAAGAGCCCCCAGGGGCTGGTATTTATCACTTAATGTGAATGCTCCCTGCTCCTCTCCCTCTGCTTACACATGCATATAAAAGAAGTGCAGACATTTGTGAAGTGCCTCACTTGATTTGATGATGGCTCTGTTTATTATTGTCTCCCTGAGCTGTGATAACCAGTTCAGTTGTTGAGCAATTATTATTATTATTAAAACAGAAGCTGTAGATCCCCTGTTGTGCTTCTCCCTGGACTCTCCCTTTTTCTACCTGCAAATGTCTAATGTGTTCAAAAGCAATGCACTGAGTGGGGAAAGATGACAGTCAACACCTCTTAAATTCTTGTGTAAGTCAAGAGTTGGAGCACTCATTGAATTTAGACAGGACCAGTTTGTAAATGTGTTCTTTATACTTGTGTTTACATGGCAGCTTGGGGTAATTGGGGTCTTTCAGCACAAAGTTGAAGGAAGGGAAGAAGGATGGCCACAAAAAGACTAGGCAAGGACTTAGTACAGTGAACAAGAAAAGTCTGATTCTGGGAGGTGTTACAGCATGGCACCTGCAAAGTGTGCTCTTTGTTCACATCTCTCTTCTGCAGAAAAGTTGCCTTATTCTGATAATCTGAGGTACACAGTAGCTGCCATCCACTCTGTCATCTATGTAGCCTCCAGTGAGTGCTATTTCATTACTCCAGCAAGCAGAGAATCTTTTGACTTGCTTTCTCCCCTTCCAATGCTCTGCTTATTCTAGTTCTTTGAGGCTCTTGGCCTTGCCTTGACCCAGCCTAGCTCATTGGAGCAGACTGGCCTTACCTGATAGCAGCTGTTAATGTATTCTTCTTCTCCCTGTTTTCTTCAGCAAAAATGACATAGACTGTAGGTCACCAGTCTTCTTGTTCAAAACCTGGAAACAGCTTTTCTGGAAGCTTGCTTGGACAAACATGAAGTACAAGGGAGTTATAAATTGTTACTAGAGATTCCCTCTGGTCAACAATCAATGTTAGGAGAATAAATAATTATAGTGGCCAAACTGAAGTGTCATTTACTGTATACCAGATACAAATACAATTCAATACAAGCTCTTCTTTCCCACCTCCTTTTTATTCTAGGTGACTTTCTGAACTTGGATTTTTTTTCATGATATATATTTCCTTTCTTCTTTTTCTCTTACATGTCTATTTTTTCATTACTTTTGTAGTTCTCTATATACCTATGCCTTTTTTGTAAAGTTACTCTGCTCTCCTTTTTTACAATCCCTTCAATCTTTTGTCCTCCATTTGAGAGTTCCTACCACTAATGTAGTCTTCTTGTTCACTTGCTTCCTGGCAGGTGTGTCCTGTGCATCCAGGCATGAGAATTCTTCTGGTGCAGCTATTCTTAATTTTGCTCTCCCAGATCAGCTGGGTGGTGTTGGCACTAATCTATAATTTGGTTGCAGGATATTTCTTCTGCTTGCCACATTTGATGAGGAAGCTAATGAGTAAAGCAGTAGGGACAACTCTAGTTCAGGCCACAGTAGTCCTGTGGTTCTCCAGGTTTTGTTAATTATCCCACGATCCCGCAGGTAAAACAGAACCTGAGGGTAGAGGCCAACAGCATTCTTCACACAAGTCTTTATGCACTTGACTGGCCAGCTAGAGAGTGAATTATGAGCAGTGCTGGCCATGGCAAGTGCTTTTCAGGGCAAGATGCTGAACACAGCAGTCTCAGCAGATTGTTTTGGCTATGTGCTGACATAGCTGAGTCAGATGATTCAGGAGTGAGTGCTGTATGAGCCTTGTTGCATAAAGTTGTAACCCAACAGCACATGCTTGGAAGCAAATTTGAACCAAAGCACTGAGCCTTGCTGTGTTCCCCTGCTGACTGATTTATGTCACAGCTTTCAGGTGACAGAGAAACAGTTTCTTTTTTCCAGCTACGTCAGAGGCAACCATGCTCAGAAATGGAAATTAATCTCTCCAGCTGTATTCATGTGCCATTCCAGACTACTGGGTTGGTTCAATATTTTGTTACCTGAAAGAACAAAGCAGCTGGGACAGAAATATCAGACAGCTTTACTTTCTCCTCAACATCACAACGACAAGTGCATTCTTAAACCCACTGCCTCACTCCCGTAACATCAACTCTTCTACACTTATGAAAATGTACTGTGTTATGCAAACAAACATGAACATTACAAACAAGTATTCTTCTTGCCTTAAATGCTGGGCGATTCACAAAAGTTATGAAGCAGAACATTTTCTGAATGCAGATGCCTCTGAATATATAGACTAATTTGCATTTCTCCTTACTAAAGTAGTGCTCTTGTTTTCTATGCCACCACCAATAGTACAGATGTGGTTTTCCAAGAAGACAATCATGATAGAAAAGACCTTTCAGCTGCAGATTTGTAGGTGATGGTACTTTGTTTCTGCTCTCACTTCATAAGAATGTTAAGGCCAGGTGAGAAGGAAGTAATCTACAGGGAAGGTACTTTCCCTTCTGCAGTCAAGCCACTTTCTGTTACTCTATCACAACAGAAGTCTTTGCAATGATAATGAAAATAACTGTTTGCAATGAAACGCCATCTATTTTGGCCTGACACATAAGTCCTTGTTGAAGACTTATCTGCAATAGCACTGGGCTTTGCAGAATGCACCCACTAAACTTAAAAGTCACGGATTTGTTAATGTGATTCTCTAGGAAGGGATGAATGCTGCTGTAACTTGTAGTCCTAACAGCCATATTGAATTTAGTTGCACTAAGACATGCTTAAAATAAAGAAAATAAAGAAATTGACATTGGGCTAAAATGATAACCGTCTATTTTAGAGAAGTTTCACATTGAAAGTTATCTGAAAACATTTCCTGAGTAGACTCAAAGGCATCACATTCCTGAGTAGACTCAGCATCCCACCCTCCTGCTTCAGCAGAAGGCACCATGAGCACTCCTTACACTTGACTACATGTGGCTGAAGTTGCCAAGAGCAAGGGGCAAAGATTGAATTCAAGTTTTGGATTGTAAAGAAAAGGGGAAGGAAATTCCCAATGGTTTCCTGTATATTCTGAATTGACATGTACTCTGATAACCAGTTTCAGACCATCCTCTAAGATCAAAGGTTTTGCTTCTGCTGCAAAAAGACCTCATGAGCCTCACATAATCTGTTGCTAGGCTGGAATCTACCACACAACTGCTCCTTCATTTTAACCAGGTTATGCTGCAGGAGAAAGTTTGCACTTTAATGTATTTGAATGCTTTTTTTCCCTTCTGTTAAACAGAGGTCTGGGTGTAACACAGTAGCCCCACTTACGTTATATTTATTCAGACTCACTTCTACTTCTTTAGTGCCCTCAGTAAAGTTTTTCCTTTTGCAAATCAGAGACTCAAAAATACTAATGTATTAATAAAATACTAATGTATTTTATAAGCTGTTCTTTTTTCTATCTGATGTTTTAGCTTTTTACACACACAAAAAAAGAACAAACCAAAATCCCCCAAACCCAAGCATTTTGGCATTTAACTATATTTCTTCTGCAAATGTTTAGAGCAGCAGCTGTGCTTACTACCAGCATGATATGATACAAAAACATATTGTACCTTACAATACAGACAGAGAAAGATTGAAAAAGGGTGAGAAGGAAAGAGAGAGGCCAGGACCTCTTCTCTCTGGTCAGGCACAGACCATCCTAGGACTCCTTCTGAGCCCTGTAGGGGTCTGGCAAGAAAGAATTTGTAGCCACAGGGACACGTTATCCAGAACCAAGGGCTGAACCTAATTGTAAGCAGATTTTGCCCGCCTTTTTTTGATGAATGACAGTTCACTGGCTTGTGATCTGGCTTGGCAATTTCACTACAGTGTCCAGTCTGCCATAAGGAGATACATAATGTCTAGAGTGATAGGAAACCCTTTAGTGCAGATGGTACAGAGGTGCCTCATAAAATGACTTACTGTGAATCCTCACAGAAATCTCAGCTATAAAAATGATAATGGAAAAAGCACAAAAAAATGCAGAATGTCTTATGAACAATTTGTTCAATCTCATGTCTTCCATTTTAGATAAAATGGATGTGTTCTATGACCAAAACAACGATTTCTTCCCCTTCACTGTTTTTGACTGGACGGGCAAAATCAACAGGACAAGGTACTAGAGTTGTGGAGGTGGAGGGAGCTCTTGGAGAAGGCAAAGTGATAGCTTGCAACGCTCTAGCTGTTCCTTAGGGAAAACAAAAATTTCTTGGGAAATGTTGTATGCACACAGGCTCTTCTCTCTATTTTCCACTCCCCTTGTCTCTCCAACAGTAGAAGCACATGCTTAATTAGTAAAAAATGGTACCTGTGGCTTTCCCAAGAGATCAGCTGATTTATAGTTCAGAAATAGATTCTGAATCCCTGTGGATGGAATTTTTCCTGTAACCCCTGAAGTGACCAAAAGCATGTATCTTAGCAGATAGCGTGCTATTGAAGTCATGTTTTCAGTTCTTTTCTTCTTTCCTTTGAATTCTCACATATTTTCACTTTTCAGTATAATTTGTTGAGATTTTTGCAGTGTTTATCCTTTACTTAACGTAACATCTCTATGGCATTCCAGATTGGCTGTGACTTTTATCCAGTTTGCTGTGTTCAGTAGGGACAGGCAGTAACACAAGTCCATGAGTAACACAAGAGACTGAGAAAAACGGAGTGTTGAATGTGGCTTTACTCTTTCTTCTCTTTCCACCATGGGAGATGATATCAGAACACTAAGCAAGAACATACGGACCATTTTGAAAGGCAAAGCATTTTCTGCTTGCAGGTTACATGTGCTATTGTGATGGTGATACAGGGCATATTGTATTGTTAATCCATAGTTGCTATGTCAGGATTTTAATGTAGTTTAGCAGCAAATCCTCAAATTTCCCCCGCCTACCTCACTTAGGTTATATTTGCAGAACAGTTCCTGTGAGAAGAAAATTAACTCCATGAACTCAACAAGCTCTCTCCAATCTCTTGTGGGTGAAGCAGGGTCAGGCCATATGTCCGGTCCTCTGGGCAGCTGCAAGCCATACAAGTTATTTAGGACACTTGGTCTAGGGAATCACAGCAAATCTAGTCAAGACCAGAACTGCACAAAGCATGAGTGGAGGGGCTTCAACACAAATTGTTCTTTTAACAGGTATGCATACCTGCTGCGCAGCTTCCCTTGCTCAACCTTACCTCACTTACCCTCTCTTGGCTGCCTCTATGCAAGGCCATGCAGCACCACAGCGGTATAAAATAATCGTCTTTCAAGGACCACTGAATAACACACCTCTCTCTCCACCAGCAAACTCACACCTCAAACACTGTGGATGTTAACCTCAAGACAAATAAGTTGTCTCCTTAAAGCAAAGAATAATTCTGAAGGTCTTTCAGATAATCCTTCTCCATCTGTGCTGACTGTGATTTTCTAACTGTGCACACATCCTCCTAAACCAACCAGATGTTCCCAGCTACTTCTTTCTGAGTTTCTAATGCTGAAGCCTTTGTGAAGAGCTTCCCTTAGAGCTGTCTTCAGCTGACAATTTTGGAAGGCGCTGCTCTCACTCCATGAAGATAGACAGAAATGGAGGGGAATAACCAGTACATGAGATTTTTATTGACTGTTGATGTCACTGAGCTCTCTGCTTGCCATTTGATGCATTCATTGAATTTGTGGCAGCTCAAGCACCGTTTTGGCCACAGGATCCTGTTGGGAGGAGAGCGTAAAAATGCTGTTACCTATGCAAAGACATAATAACACTCTTTGCTCAGTGAGACTTCTACTATGGTGCACAGTGACAAGTTTCAAACTGGAGCCCTGCCTGCCTGCAGTGAAGCAAACAAGACAGACGGCAGGTTCTTTTAGGAAGAGGGAACCCAAATATAGTTATCTGTGGAGAAACACGGTGACACACATGAAGGACTCAGCTGTAATAGCAGAACTTAAAATTATCTCTCAGTGGTAATATTATATTCACTTTTTTAACCCTCTGAAGCAATACTTGTCTGATACATCCAGACTCGGACTTCACATTGACTTTCAAATCCGTGTTCTGTGCAGGGTAAGGAGTGCCTTCTAATAGAGCAGAACAGTTGCAGAGAAGCACACAGGGACAGTAAAGCATCTCTGTTTTGTAGGTGCAGATATTTTAACATCACTGCACTGATTTGAAAGCATGTCTAGGACTTAGCATTCGCCATTTCCAGCT
>NW_010165125.1:388-5343 GCF_000695765.1 Mesitornis unicolor | reverse complement strand
GCTGAAATTCAGATGAGGCCCCCAAGAAATTTCAGACTGAGACTCATTGTAATCATAAGGTCCATGCCATGCAAGACATCATTTATTCGTAAAAAGGAAATTAATTCTGTGCTTGTATTTGGTATGCAATGCATGTGCTACTCTGCATTTGCACCACACTGCGTAACACAGTATATATAGGCTGTAAAAGATTGACTCAGGGAGGTTATGGGGAGAAAAGTCAGAAATACAATCCTCAATATTTCTCTGCCATGCCATAAAATCAACTATTTTTTGTCTGTATAAACAATTTCATTTTCGAACCAAGCCCCAGAAATGTGGACCTGTGATGAGAATATATAATTCAATTCGAAGCTGAATATTTAGTGATAAAAGTACTCCCAGGAATAATATTTAAAGAAGGATTCCATTCTTACATACTTAGGTTGCTTGCTTTCTTCTGGCAAAGTAAATAAAGATACTTGTGCATTTAACTCACTACATCAGAAATGATGACTGATGAGGTTTCCTAAGTATATCTTTATATACACAAGTATAGTCTCACAATTTAAAATGGTTGTAAGCTTACTTGTAATTTTATTTCAGATTTGTTAAACTCTAAGATTACTGATTTTCGTTGTGAAAATCTCCACAGGAGGGGTGAGATCTTCATTAGTTCTGCAGAATCCCAGACAGCATTCAAAACTCATTTATATTTATGGCTTTATATGTTATTAGAATACCTTGACAATAACAAGTTTGTAATTGAATTATGCAAAAAAGTCTTTATACTGCAGCTTGTAAACATATTTTTCAATAAATGTCACCTTTTTTTTGAATGCTCTTCATACCAATGAACACTCTGTGTTCCATCCTTTTCCTGACACTGCTTAAAACTTAAGAGGATTTAGTGGAAGAAAAGCTCATTTCCCCCCTCTTCAGCCAATCAACATATCCAAAAAATAAGCTTTGTTTTTTTTCTACAGAAGTGGCTCATAATCTATATTTTGCTGGGTGGACAAAAATTTCTGAACAAATTACAGTGAATTTCCTGCATTGCAACCCTACAAACCATCTAAGGAAATCAATGAGAGTAATGGTGCAGTGCTGTGCTCTTTAATGTGCTTCATTTCAAGTCCAGACTTCGTCTCATTAGACATGGATGCAAGCTGAAAAGTTTGGATTCAGGTTTTTTAATGAGTATTTTGAAAGTCCAGAAGTGTGTATAACTAAGTTGTTGGTTTTTTTTCCCCAGACTGTTACATGGAAAGACTCCTGCTGTGAGGTTTGGATCAATTCTGGAGTTTTGGTTCAGTTCTACTTTTGTTTCTGATGTACTCGAGTTCAGAGCATTCACAGCCTGTCATAAACCACCTCTGTTAAACACGTGCGTTGTTAAAACATGCAGAAGACTTGGCTCCAACTTAGCATCGCCTAAAGGAACCCAGCAGAACTGTGGGCTGGAATGAACCCTTAGCTGCATTATACGACCACAGCAAACACCTGGACTTGCTGGAAACGGCAAAATAAATGGCGTTTTCATAGGAACCATGTCTGAGAATTGCTTAAACACTCTGCACTCTAGCTAAGGTGAGAACAGTTCCTCTGAAATGCTTCTGATGCTCCAGGAGGTGCCATCTCAGGCACCACTCAGCTTTTGAAAGAAATTATGTTTCTGGCAATGGTGCTTATGAGGCAACTGTACTTTTATAGCTGAATTATCAGTAAAACATGGCTAGCTTTTCCAGCTGCTTTGTGTGCTCCATCCACTGGCACCATGGCTGGATTCAGGAGGGGTTGCTTCCCACAGCTGCTACCCAGTACAGCTGAAGAAGTGTCTTTTCTGACCACTTCCACGTGGAGCCTTGAACCTCTTGGCTCCCAATAGATGGCTCCATGCAAGAACCTGAGCCCCATTTTGCAAGCAGCTTCTTTCCATTTATATCCTGTAACACCTTCATGCCACTACGCGCCTTTTGCACACAAGGAGGTGAGGGCAGAGAGAAATAAATGAGATAGCAAATATTTTTGGGGAAGTTTGTGGCTCAGGTGAGAGTCCTCTCCCTCATGTATTACTGTTCTTTGGGAACCTGGGATGCCTGTGATGATGATGGTGTAAAGTGATGTATTCCTCATGATTAGACCATGAATAGTTTATTTTGATTTCCTCGGAGAAGCCATGCTGTACACCATACCTATCAGGAGTGGCTTCCCTATTTGTGTTGTGCTGATAAGGCATTGCTTGGACTACCCTCAATGTACCACACTGAGAAGAGCTTTATGTGCCAGCTACGGGAAGCTGGCTTAGGGGAGACTGTGTTGAGAAAAGTCAGAAACAAAATACCTTTTCTTTCTACCACACCACAAAATCAACTATTTCTTGTCTGTATAAACAATTTCATTTTCAAACCAAGCCCCAGGAATGTGGACCTGTGATGAAAATATATAATTCAATTTGAAGCTGAACATTTGGTGATAAAAGTATTCCCAGGAATAATATTTAAAGAAGGATTACATTCTTCCATACCTTAGTTGCTTTCTTCCTCTGGTATAATAAATTAAGTCTTTGTGTACATTTCACCCCAAACACCTCAGCTGATACTTGATGAAGTTCGCTTGAGATTTTTGTACATGCTTCTAAAATGACATTATTTGTCTTTACATAAAATGAATGCAGAGCTTTAAGATTTGTAGCCTCCTTTGTCACTCAGGATCCAGAAGATTGTGGGCTTTGGCAGGGTGATAGGTCTAAGCCAATTCAGGAGACAGCTGTTGACAACTGTGAAGTCCATTTCATCTGAATAGCAATGCTTAGAAATATCTTTGATTTCCTTTGTGGAAATAAGAAAAGAATCTCACCCATGCCATAAATACTTTTAAACCACTAAGACTCATGTGAATGACAGTTGGAGATTATTATGTCTGAACCATACATGGTTAAGGAGACCACTGAGGGCATCAGTAGTCTGTGCTGTGCAGGTTATTTGGTGGATGATCGGGAAAGGACCCTGCATTTGCCCCCATCATAAGTTAATGACTCTCTGGGGTGGTGGTGAACATAGAAAAGGGACCTTGATCATAAGCCTTCGTGCTCCCAGTGTCAGTCTGTGCTCACCAGCACCCCAGTAAGAGAAAGGTGCCTTAGAGCTGTGACAGCCCTAGCAAACCAGTCTCTGTGGAGGAGCTGGCCTGGAGCCCTGGAATCTCCAGTGTGGGGGAACATGGGGGCAGGCTTGCATCCCCTCCTCTCCTGAATTGCACCCAGGGCATCTTGGTAGAGGCTGCGAAACTGACTAAACATACTCAGCAAAATCCCTCCATGAAGTAACCTTGCAGGTGATTATAAATCAATCAAGAGCTTATGGAAAAGTAATTCTGACCTGTGTGTCTCCTCTGCTTCCTTATCGTCATGATTGAGAAAAAAACCTCAGAGTATTTGATACACTCCTTTTTAGTAAAAGGCACATTTTTATGGTACTACCAGAAGGCTAAACTGGGACTCTTCTGATATTTGGAGCTTCCTGGCATGTAGTCTTTTTGCCAAAAAATATACTCATCCCAAAGCTTAAGTGAACCTTTGAGATTTTGAAGTTGTAACCATAACAGACATAACTTAAAAAGGGGAAAAAGTGTTTTGTTCGTGTCATTTCAGCTCTAAATGGTGCAATGTCTACATTCTGGTCTCAAAACAGACCTGGGTAATATCCAAGAATTCCAGTGAACTCTTTCAGTTATAAAAGAAAATTAAGTTTGATACATGATTACTCGAAGGGCTTTCAAAAATACATGGCAGAATGACCTTCAAAGAAAGTGTCAATCTCAATAAACAGTCAGCACAGCTGTGATATCAACCTGCTTTCCTGGGATCCTGAGGTACTGCAAAAGCTTTCAGAAGTGGGAGGCATTTGCTTTTCAGCCCAGCTTGAATTATTTCTATATTAGGTTTTATTGGATCTATATGTGGCTATTTTATGGCTCTTTAGTGTTTATGATGTATTTATTATCATTCCTACATTTTCTCTGCAGTTCTACTGAAGATGGGCTATCTAAAGATCGTGAAGCTGTTATTGTACCTTTAATTTACAGCTGCTCCATGTTTTCATTTGAAGAGTTCAGCATTGCGACTGAAATTATTTAAGTCTCGCTATGTCCATCTGAATTCGTAGTCCTGTATAAAATGCATTTTAAGTAGCGGTAAACTGAGTCCAGGAGAACGCTGGGCCACAAAGCAAGTTTACAACAGGGCCTGGGAAAGAACCTGCAGATGCGAGATCTCTGTTGCCAATGCCAAGCTGTAAATTATGTCACTGAGCAGATCAAAAGCCTTGTTCTGTTGCTCAAACAATTGGTACTCAAAATCAGAGGAACAAAAGTAAACCCCAGCCAGTTTCCTGGTGAGGAGTGTTGGCTGGCAGCAAAGGGAAATGGAGTTTGGTTTGGCCCCAGAAGCAGGTCCAGGCCCAGCCTAAGTAACAAGGCAACGTTGGGGTCACATGAGGGAGGAGTCTGCACTTTGTACTAAGCAGGTCCAACGTTACCTCGGCTGCCCTGTATACCTCAGCAGAAGCTTGGCACCCACATTTGCTCATGTGAAGATATCCATGCCATGACTCTTGCCCTGGAGGGTACCTCTGGCCAGAGACCTTCACATGCTTGTCACTTGTCATCTTCCTTACCTTCTGTCCTACTAATTCTCCATCTCTTTTTAATAGAAATAACTCATACTAAGGATGATAATAACTCATATGGTTTAAGGATTAACAGCCTGAAAGGGAAGGACAGGTGATGTCTGTAGGACCCTGGGGGGTCAGAAATCAGTACTGTTCCCTCCCATTTCCGGCCACAGTGTATAAAAAACGGAGGAGGCCTGAGGTTTCGGAGGTTTCGTGGGCTTTTCCTGGTTTCCTGGGCTGCTTCCTGTTGCATCTTGGGTCGCTGGGCCTAACTCCACATGCTCGGCAGCATCCACCACCATC
>NW_010165125.1:0-276 GCF_000695765.1 Mesitornis unicolor | reverse complement strand
ATCCTTTGTCCCTTATTAATTCCCTTTTCCTTTCCCCTGTTGTTTTTCATTAAACTTGTTATAGGCTTAACTTCCAACCTTGTGTGAAGCATCTTTTTATCTATTCTCTTTTTTTTAATCCTCCCCTGGAAGGGTAGGGGACAACAGAGAGAAAATCCTGCTCCCTGGGCTTACCCTAAGACTTAAATGAAGACAGGATAAATTGGTGCCCAATGTGGGGCTCAAGTTTGGAAATTATTTTTTTTTTATTATTTCCCCAATGAGACAAGTTGGAAG
>NW_010165124.1:30341-34155 GCF_000695765.1 Mesitornis unicolor | reverse complement strand
TAAGTGAACTTAATGAACTTCTGTGTATACAATAGTGACCTAAGGCTCTGCCAAAGTATCCAAAATAAGTTAATGAGTTTCTTGTCCTGGTTTGAGCTGAATAGAACTAATTTTCTATTTAGTCATTTTACTTTTCAGCTCAGTCTCTTCTAAGTGGCTGTACTTGCTGAAACTAATGGTATGTTTTTCCAGACAGAGTGTACTTCTACAAGTGATAATGACAAGTCTACTGTGTCATCATGAGTGCCGTATCTGCACTTACGGGGAGGAGCAGACCCCAAACTGACCAACTAGGTATTCCATCCCACATATGTCATACTCAGTATAAAGGTGAGGCATCATGAGGGTCTCGACCCTTCCATCATGGCTCCTTCCTTCCATCTCGACCCCTTCTTTGCCCTGTGCTCTGATCCTGCAATGGCCAAAGTTTGAGCAGAATCCTGCTAGTTCGTCTGCCTCTGATCTTGATTTGTGTGTTCCTGCATCCTGCTCCCACCTGCTGCTGAGTTTGGTCTGGGACTTTTCCAGTGCCTGGCTCTGCAGAGCCTCTGGTGACATATTCGTCATTGGGGGAAGGATGGGGGAAGGATTTTATATTGGTTTTGTATATATTTGTACATATTTGTATATATTTCATTATTTTCATATTTACAATATTATCCTGTAGTATTAGTATTATAGTTTTGTTAAGTCTGTTAGTTTATTTTCCAACCCATAAAGTCTCTCTCCCTTCTTCTCTTTTCTCTTCCCTTCTGGGGAGGGTAGAGAGGTTAATAGAGAGCATCTGTCCAGGATTTAGTGGCCAGCCCAGCCCTAGACCACGACACAGTGGAATGCACTTTTGGCTGCACAGTTGACATCCCCTGTAAGCCCCGGTCCCACAAATGGAGAAATGCTCTAATTTAGATCTGCAGAAGGACACTGATGAGGTGTGAATTGTTCAAGCAAACATTGATGCCAGTAAATGCAACTTAGAGGACATTTGTGGTAACTGAATACAAAGGGACATGAATGCTGTGCAAGCAAATGATCTGGAGATGAGGTAGGACAGGAGGGAGACAACAGAAAGCCAGTTACTGGGCTGGTCATTCATTTTGTTATATATTTTCTTTTGTTCCTTCTACTCACACATCATCTTGATGCTGATACATAGAGACCTTGAGCTTGCTGTGCTGTTGAAGTACCTTATCTAAGGTGTTCTGGCATTCCAGGACTACATTTGTGTATATTCCACCTCGCATTTGTCTTTGTGGCCCCATTTCTGCAAGCAAAAGGAGATCCAAGAGGTACAAATATCCATGTGCTTTCATGAAAAAATTACATATGTACCTTATTTATTTGCTCCAAACTTGGCAACAAGAAACGTTTGTGTAGAAATAAATCACAGAGCGTGGAAAATTATCTGGAGATCACAATTCTCTACTGAATTATTTGCTTTTGCAATGTTTTTGCAGTGTTTGATAAAAGCAGTAAGTGGAGCATATTCTGTAATTTTATCTTCCACTGTCATCTCACCCCAACATAACTCAGGCCTGCTTCTCACTGTAAAAATTTAGAAGGAAAGTATAATCTTTGGGCTTAGAACTACTTTGTGGAGCAAAGGTAACTGATTTCCATTGCAGCACTGTTTAGAGTAGTTAAGACTGTAATTTACATACATTTCCTGGGCTTACATAAAACAATATGTATTAAAGTTTCTAAATATTATTGTCTGAGGGGGAGACACATAACGGACTCCAGACAACACTATAAGAGTTATAAAGTGAAGACCTTTATTCTATCAGAAGCTGTGCTTTTATAGTCTAAAATCCCTTAGTCATCCTACATAAGCATTTCTATTGGTTACATATGTGTCCATATTGTCTAAGCTAATACATGATTGGTTACTATCTTACACACGTGTCACCGCCCACTTCTGCTTCCGGGTGGTTTACTTCCGCTGCCACTTGGTTTACTTCCGGGTCATTTTCTTGATGCATCGCCATACTTCCTCGTTCTTCATCCCCGATGTCATCTTAAGGTGATCACCCTAACTCACACAATTCTTAAGGTGGTTATTCTAAATTACTATTTCAACATCATATAGTCATGTCCATTCTGCTCAAGAAATGTTCCCACAATTATCTACCCAGTTCTTTTGAGTGTATCGTTCTGCAATGGAAAGACATTCCATGGCCTTTGTTTCTTTTCCTTCTGTTCCCAACTTTTTACCACATTTTTTATGATATAGGTAATAAGTGGAAAAACTGAGTCTGTGTCCTGAAAGCCAAAATCTATTTAAAACATATGAAAAAGTTTGGATTTTGGTAATTATATCTTTTTTCTGCTAAATAGGATGTGAGATAAAACCTACAAAGGTAATACACTGAATCAGCTCTGTTTTGTTGGCTGGTGTGTTTATTGAAATAGAATTAATAAGAGGGAGTAGAAGTCAGCTTTAATTGTATGTTTGAGGGAAAAAATCTGATTATCTCATTTTAAATACTTGTATCACAACTTGTACTGGAAATTTTGTTCAGTTGTCCGTTAGAGTATATCTTGCTGATTGTATAAGTATTAAAAAAAAAATCTGAAGAAAAACTGAAGGTAAACAGCATTCTCTGAGTCCATTTTCTTTAATTCTTTTTTATATGGAATAAAAAATTATAGTTTTTGCTGAGCTTGACGTCTTTCTTAGAAAGAGAGAAATCACATGTCCTACCTTTACTTTTCCAGTTTTTCTACTATTGTGTGTATGTTCTTTATATTCTCTGGCTTTTTAAACTTAAAGTAGAATATTTTGATCATATACACGGTTACATCAATTATTCCTCTGTAGATGAGCTTTTCATTCCCTCTTTTACTGGCCCATCTGTCTTGGGATCACTTTGCATGACCTCTCTTTTTTTTTTTTAATCTCATTATACTCTCTGAACAGTTTCTTAATATCTGCTCTCTCAGTAACCTGAGGATTGAACACTTTGTATTTAACATCTTTTTCTAATATATTCCTTTTTTGTGCTAGATCTTACCGGTTTCCTGCTGGATACCTTTCAAAAGATTCCAGGATCCCTACATCTGCTAATAAACTTGGGAAAGACGGTGGTTGAGTTGTAGCAAGGATAAACATTATATTTGTATTTTACTTCTTTTAGATTGTAGGTGCATAAAGAATATTAATAACACGTAAAACTAAGCCTGATTTTCCTGGCTTCAGGTTTTTTAATGAATTGATAGGGGCTTTTTTTAACAGTTTCTGGAACACAAGTCAATTTTGTATGCACAAAGGTAGGTTGGTATTTTAAAGATGTGCAAAATCAAATGTTTCTTTTCTACCCAGGCTTAGCTAAGGCATACCTGTGTTTGCAGATGCAGATTCGAAAGCCTTGCAGTGATGTCTGTTCATGATGTTTTTTGAGTCTCTCTCAACACTATGCACAAATTAATTGAATGCTTTCAATAGGAACGTCTAAGGAATTGCATGGAAAACAAGAGATCCCATTTTCTTGGGAACAGAGAAGCTTCTACATACCAATATTTTTTTGCTCTGGATGTAACAAACTATTGCAATTGTATGAGAGACAGTGGTGGAGAGCCCACCCACACTGGTCTGGTCCTCTCTGAGATGTGGCAACTTCATCTCTGAGCTGTTTGGTTATGAATATGAAGAGGAGTAAATATGTGTCATTCTCCAGCAGGCAACCTGTAGGTTGTGATTATTAGCACTTTCACCTTTGCAAATTCATGTTCTGTGATACTCTGCTGAACTGAGAGAGCTGGTGAAGTTTGCTTCTTGTGAATATTATAGCTTGGATGCTGTAGCACATCAAGGTTT
>NW_010165124.1:6338-30310 GCF_000695765.1 Mesitornis unicolor | reverse complement strand
GCTGAATATGCCCTCTTATCTCTTTTAGGAAGTCCTGACTTCATCCAAGTCAGATGGTAGTCTGGCTATGCTAATCATGCGCCACTTTTCAGTTAGAAGGTAGTTTTGTGAGACATTAGAGAGGTAAAATATACAAATTAGGATAGCTGTTGACCTAGCAAGATCAGTACATGGAGATAACGTCACATCTTACTTGTTGCATTAACTGATTATAACTTTTAAAGTCTCCCTTTCATTGGTGATATCTTAGCCATACAAATACTAACTGTGCCCCAATAGCTTCTATCTGATCTTGAAACCTGAATGACATTTATAATTAAGCATCAAACTTTGGCACTTACAAAGCCAGGACTAGGTTGTTGGCTGAAGTGTAGCTTTAAAATCCTGTACCTTATCCCAGCACCGCTTGGAGTCTGCTGTCTGTAGGTAGCTGTGATTCTGTACCTAAAACTGTGTAACTGGGAGAACTGGTAAGCTAGCAAACTCTGTCTTTGTTGTGATTTGTCTTTGACTACCTAGGTGACTGCTACTGCCTCCAGCCAATTACATTCATCCAAAATAATCCTATTTTTAACTCCGAAAAAATGGAGAAATAATAACTTGTCTTACAATTATTTTTTTTCTATGCAGCATTAAAAAGTCAGCTTCTTGTAGCAGAAAGTTCTCTGGTACTTGGGTTAAGTTATTAGAAGTAAATCAACACACAATGCAAAGATGTTATGTTTATTAGAAACAGCTGAATAATTACATCTCTAAATCTGAGGGAATATTTATTTACCTAATGGAGACCAAAGTGCTATCACTTATGTTAGATTCTCCCATACAGAAAGAACATTTTATTTTTCCTTAATTTGAAAACATATGTTTTTAGACTCTATTTACATAATTATTTACCTATATTTAATATGCATTTGTGATATACTTATTTAAAGAAAAACTTCTACTCCAAAAGTTAACAATGTTAATTGTTAACAATGACTAATTGCATTGGAGCTAAACATAAACTGGCCATTCTCCTTCAGAAAGCAGGTCAACAGAAATCTTTTTTAAAGCATTTAAAGGAACCAAACCCCTTGTCCTAAAATCTGGTGTATTTTTACTGAAAAAAGTGCCAAATCTTCTTTAAATAATTCTTCAAAGCTGCATGTTTATTTTGCAATTTAAAACTGCCACATTAGTTTGCCCACTATGATTCATTTTTATCTTTATCTATTATGTCTAGATGTAGTCTTTATTTTTAAATGCATAATATGTATCTTACCTCAGATTTCCTGAAGTGCAATGCCCTATAGTTTTTGTAAGTCAGAATAAACCAGAGGATACCTTACCCCAAGACAGGATGGAGCAGGCAGACACTGAAAGCAGAAGAGGGAAGACATTCACCATTTCCATGGAGGCATTGGGAAGACAGGAAAATTATGAAATGTGTTTTGGAATTAAAGCCTATATGTGAACCTGGAAACATTCCAGACCTCTTCAGGCTGTATTATTTGAAAATGAATGTTTCTGGGAAAGGCAGTATAGTGTGTTTGTGTAGTCTTATGCTTTTTATAACACCTTAACAACCTGATGCAATTGCGGTCTTTCTGTATCCTCTGCCACATTTATTAAGCTAGTTCTGTTTCTTTCTTTCATCATTGCAGGATTGTTGTTTTGTTCACCTTTTTGGTCATCCATTTGTCTTTAGTTTTCTTAATCCTCCTCTCTTTTCTTTCTGTATCATATGAAGTGTTTAGCTTCTGTGCCCTGGATTTTTTGCAATGGCTTAACTTACCTTCATCTAAATTTCTGTTAATTGTGACTTAGTAAGAAGTCTACTTTTTACTCAAGCATTCTCATTTTTTGAAGGAAAATTTATTTAAGACAGCTTATATTGGGAGGGGGAAAGAAAGAACTTTTCTTATTCTGATTATCCTGAAAGTGTAATATTCATATTTACTAAATCCAGTCTAGGACAATTAATTAGGTAGCTCTTACCAGAACAAATTACAGCGTTTCTGCAGGTTTTGTTTCATTGTCAGCAGGTGCATTTGTTCTTTGCAAATGCTGCTACTTGTTTCTGAATGTGAAGGACTGTGAAGCATGCAGACACAGAAATAGAAAAGTGGAGGAGAACTCACTGCATGTTGTGTTGCTATAAACTCTGCTCCGCCAATTACAGACTGGCATGTGCCATTGGGCAGAGCTAGTCTGAAGGATATCTTGGTGCTGCGTCTGCCTTTTTCGGTCCAGTGATTTTCATGATGACATCTTAATGTTGATTGCAGTCTGAATTAATGTCCTACCTTCAACGTATTGCTGTTTCCCTGAAGATTTCGTAATTCTTGAATTTTTGTAATTCTGTTGAATGTTGAATATCTCTAGGTCATTTTTAATGTTATGTATTCATTGCTGTTGAAGAATGAAGTTTCATATGTGTACAATGAAACGTGCAAGTTCTCAAGGAACTCTGCCATTACCTTCTTGGGACAAACATGTTGGTTTTTTAATCAGCTATGCAAGGGCTTGAGAATCCTTTGGTAGGAATAACAGATTGGGATGCAGCTACTCTGTTATATTCCTTGAGATATCATACTATTTTTCTCTGTGTCACTTCTTCTCAATGATGTGGTTATAGATCTACAGCATTTTTGAAAGAAAAGAAAATGAATATTTGATATGAGAATAGAATATGTAATTAACATGTTAATAGGAAATCACAATTTCTATTCCTAATAATTAGGCAACCAGTTCTCTACTGGAATTGACAACACTTATTTTAATCCATCTTCAGGTGGTCCTGGGCTGGGAAGTTGGTCCCACTGAGCTTTCTTGGGATTATGGACTAAACTGGGCCAGCAAAACTTAAAAGAATTTAGGTAAGGTTCCAGCTTAATCTTCTCAATCCATTTGCTGCTGTTTGTTCATGAAGCTACCCTAACTACCTTGTCCCACAACCAAAACATCTTGCCCTCCTCTCCCCGGCCACTGTGTCACAACATCTGGAAACAGTTGCTCCCAGGTACATGTTGGAGTGTGGCAGCATTTCAGTGGAATGAAGGCCAAGTCTCACCATGCAGAACATAGCTCAGAAGTTAATCTTTGTCCATTTCTAGAACATAATTAGTGCATGAAGGAAGTCAGCAAGAATCTACCTCCAGCTGCCTTATGTAAATGGCAGTGCTTTCCCTTTCTTCTTGCCAAATCCATGTGTCTTAGAACCTTTTGTTTCTAAATATTGTCTTTGATAATAGTACAAATTCTTCAAGTTCACTTGCTAATAGGAACTTCAAAAACATTTCTGATTTTTATGCATGAACTGGGAGCTAAATTCTGTTTGAGCACTTTGTATATATCAGATTAACTTCACAGTGCCCAGTGAAGCTGCATTAGATTTATGGCATCGTTACTGAAAGATAATTTGTTCGCTGGCCACCAAGAATGCAATGTATCATGAAACAAAACAAATAGGGAAATTCTCCACAATTCATCTCTAGTTTAGGCAAAAATGAATGTAGAAGGAGGCAAATGCCATGTGAAGTTTAGGGTCTTTCTAAAATATTTTGTCTTTGGGTCATATTTATGTTCTTTATTTCCAGGTAGTACATTTATTGAGAAAATAATATGCACAGATATTTACAAATAAATTGTTCTGTCTTTTATATGTGATTAATACTTTAAAGGTAGCTGCAATATAAAGTATATAGGCTCTCTTGTGATGCTAACTACAAGAACAATATGACACTGTTTTCTCTGTTCCTGGGAAGATCTGATTCTACCAACATAGAAATACTTGTTCTGAAGTAGATCTACTAGTTCACAAAATAACTGGTAATATCACCCTATATTTCAGTATAATTATGCTGTCTCTAGGGGTTTTTGCTTATTGTTAGAAAAAGCACAATTAGAACCCTAAATTAAATAATTACTTACATCCTGGTATAACTTCCAAATGTAGATAAAGCTTTGAATGTTTAGGAAGCTGTGATTTTGATGTCAATATAAACAAATATGTAAGGCAAAGTCAACTATTTGCCTTTTCATGCTTTATTCCACCAGCTAAATGAAGGAACATATGAGTGTTTTGAGTGAGCATTTCTCATTTGAAGAACTTTGCATACCATACTCTGGTTACTAGTTAATGAAAGGAAAATAGTAGATCAGCAGATATTTTTCCTAATTCAGAAGTACCCTTGACATACATGAACAGTCATGAGGTTTCTGAAAGATTCCTGCAGATTGGAAGGAAAATGTTGTAGAATCACTGACTTTTACAATGTAGTATTGCTCTGTTAGTTTACTGAAGTTTTGGTGCTGCATGTCAAAGCTCCACTGACTACAAAATGTCATACAGATCCTGAGCTATTGCATGGTATGGAATTACATTTCTGTTCTTAAGAAAAGGGGACTGGAAGTTAAGTGGGTTGGAAGTATGCATTTTGTATCCAGTTTCTGAAGAGTGGATATTTGTTTTAGGAGAGAGCTGGCTGACATCTTCAAGCAGGTTGCTGAACAGGAAATGATAGGCAAGGTGTCATCTGAGGACAGTGGTATCTTGTTAAGTTTATAATGACAATTCTGAAAGCCTTTTAGGCCATCTCCTACTTCGCTTTTTGTAAGAGAAATAAAATTTACAAGCTGGATCTGTGGCTGACTTTCCTGTAATCTCGCCTGCCTAGTGAGTTTTCTGACTGAGTCTGCAAACTGGCTCCCTTGTCATTATGAATCTGGGTCTAGAAGAAGGTGTCACTGCCTTGTGTCCTCTCAAATGTGTAAACTTCCTCCTGAAGCAGTGTTAATATGTGTAAGCATATATCTACAAAAGCAAAAAGACATATGTGCCATCTCTACATTTCTCTGGGTGATGTTTCTTTTATGACATTTTTCTTCAGTGACCTTCTGCAGCCACCTGCCCCTGAAGGATTTCCATAAAATCTGCAATTGAAGAATTCGGCTCGGAAGAATACCCTATAGTGTGTGTAGAGCTTGCACTGGAGGTTTACTGGTCAATCTTTTAAGCTTTGTGCAATAGAAAAATAAACATTGCACCTGTAAAGTACAGTACTTCTACCTGTATCGGAGATGAAATGCTAATTACGATGTTATAGAATGACTACACAACACAGGTTTGAGTTTTGCATGGCTTTTTTTCTGTGAATTTGTGTAAGCTGTGAACATGCAGCTGTGAAAGGAGATAACCCAACAGATACTAGTGTTTAAATAAGGGTCTAAAAGCTGAAGTTAATGTTTCCATTGTGGTGGAAGCTGCATTATACATGGAGGGCCAATTGATCAATACTTTTGCATGTGCAGGTGTGAAGTACTTCTAGTCTAACCTTGCATTTCATACAGACAGAAACAATTGTGCAGAAGTGATGAAGGAGCAAAGCAGTGGTAAATTAGCACAGGGCAGTGTGCAGGTCTGTCCACCTCAGGTATTTAAGTACTCTGCACTGCGGTAGCCAATTTTTTCTTTGTCAATTACTAATCTGCCCTTGCAACACTTATTTTGGGCTTGGCTATGCAAAGAAATGATACGTGTAAGATTCATTATGGGTATAATTACAGTTGTAGGCACGTTAGTTCAACAGTAAGACTGTTGAACTGTTAGTTCAACAGTAAGACAAAAGGTTAGTGCATTTGAATTCCTTTGTGATAGGCAGATGTGCAGGGACAACATAGGTTTTTGTAGTTATGTCAAAAAATACCCTGGTACAGGAACACTGGAAGTTGACACTTCTCAAGTGATTAGATTATAAGAATGGGCAATATGGTATAAAATAGATGTATGCACACACACAGAGGCACTCACACAGCTCTCAGAGGATGGATCGTTAACTGCTCAATGGGTTAACAGGACTGAGAGGTGCTGCCAAAACTTCTTCAAGGTCAAGTGGCTGCACTGGATAGAAATGCAAGATATAGACAGAAAACTGAGCTCTTCCAGTATTGGTTTAATGGCAGGATCAATAGATTGCACAAAACGTTGAAGCACCTACATACTTTACCATGTCTTAAACACATATTGCCTGCAGGCATCCTAAATAACATACCTGAGAGTTTTCTGGAAGTAGTTTAGTCATGAATTCTCTTTCTCCTGCTCTGTACAACATCTGAATGAACTTTTCTACATTTTTTTGTAGCTTGATATTTTGAATTACTTTATAACCTAACCACTTAATGTCTGTCTGTAACCTGGGGTGTATGAATGTAAGTTCATAGAACTATAATATAGTAATATGTGTGAGACATATGTGGATGCCTGTGGAAAAGTGTCTGTGAAATTTGTTTGTATG
Source organism: Mesitornis unicolor (assembly GCF_000695765.1). Classification (NCBI taxonomy): domain Eukaryota; kingdom Metazoa; phylum Chordata; class Aves; order Mesitornithiformes; family Mesitornithidae; genus Mesitornis; species Mesitornis unicolor. The sequence goes on along the minus strand of NW_010165124.1, from coordinate 24,035 downwards.
AGATTGCAGGACAGGCTAATAAAAAAAGGAAACAATGCAGTATTTTGTATGAGTGCAAACCATCATGATAATGACAAACAAAAGAGTCTTTCTCTTGAATAAGGTAATCCCTGCCTCAGTGTAACTTCTAGCTATTGTGTGATTGTCAAACTTTGCTCCATGACTTTTCAAAGAGATACTTTCCTATCGTTGCTTTTATGTTTTCACATGGCTGAGAATACCATCTGCTTGAATCTATTAAGACACAGTAAAAAGTGCACATTTCAACTCACAGTTGGTTATTCTTCTGACTTTCATTAAAAACTGGATAAATTCCCTAAATGAATGTCACCTAGTATGGCAAGAAGCTGTGATGACATCATAAGGGAGCCCCATGACCAGCTTAGCAATTTTGTCATAACAAGACCTGAACCCTCCAGGTGATACCACAGCATAGCCCATTGCTGCAAGATCTGCTATTGCACAGACAAATGCCTCTTTCAGTATAGTTTACATTTTGCTCTCCCACTGGGATGAAGGGCCATCATTGGTGAGCCTACCTTATCGGCCTGCAAATCAGTTTCTTCCTCAGACGTCTCTGTCCTGCATCTTATAATGACTTCTTCAATGTCTAAAAAGTCTTCTTCTTTGGAATGACCAATGATTCCAGGTATTCTGGGATGAAGGCAAAATCATATGATCACATGTCCTGCAAAAGCAACTGGCCTGACTGTTGCAGCGGTATGGTGATTTTGGAGACCTTTGTCATAGATGGGCAGTTTATTGCTGGATGCAGGGTTTGTCATGAATGTGGCAACAGAAGAAAATTAAAGGAAATAGTGGCAGATTATGTACATGGCCCACTGTTTAGCAGCTACTGTTTCAGATAGAACAGGCAGGCACTGAAATGTTTTTGCAGGAGGACGACAGAGGCTTGACTAAGTCTAGCTTTTACCCAGCCCAGGCCATCAAGTTCATGTACTTGCCAGCACTTGGTCTGTTTGAAATTTCTTCTGGATTTGAAGAAATCTGTGCAATGATCTTTGCAGATAAATGTGTATTGTACTTGTACCTACCCTTTGGAAGAGGGTAAATTCCTGCAATAAATACCTTTAGTGTGCTGTTCTTCTACTGATGCCTGCAACACATCTGCTTGACAGTTGGTATAGAGAATGCCGATTCTTTACTGAAAAAGGGGAGGACCAGAAACACAGTAATTTATTTCCCTTTCTTCCCCTTCCTGTCTATGTGTTGCTTTGCTTTTTGAGCTGTATGTTATTAAAGGGGCAGGAAGAAAGGAATAATGTGGATTCTGGCTTTTTTTTGGACATTTATTGATCAAGGTGCACATAGATTCCCATTAGAGACTCTCAGTTCCATGGGTTTTGACTCTGTCATCTTTCACTTTCTCAGTTTCTCTTGTTTTCTTCCATGACTAAACCTCCATACAAGTGTCAGTATGTCCTCCTACTTTTGCTTAAGAAAGTTCTGCACAATATTTTGTTACAAATTAGGTTATTTTCCCTGGAAATACTATTTACGTTTTATTACTGGGGCTTCAGTTCATTCTGTTTAGTGGCTTAGGGATTTTTTGGTTTATATTCTTGCACCTCAAGAAAAAAACCCCAACACTTATATAAGTCTTGTGCAGTAAAGTAAGCTTTTGTCACTTTTATGCCCTAGAGAACAGTGACTCTTCAGAACTGTTGAGAATAGGATGAAAATGGTGTCTTTACACCTTTGTAGAAAACCCCCGTAAATATAAATTCAAAACAGTAGTTTCAGTAGTTCTACATACAAGCTTTGGTAGCTTAATAGAAACAAAAGTATCTCTTCCTCACATAAAAGCTATAGAGGAAGGAGGATTAAAAAGACAAAGTGGGTTGTTATCCATTTAGAATCTGTACTGCCTGAAAGGTAATTTCCAAACACCCCTTTTAGTTCTGTTCCCATTGAAATACTACAGGATTTTTTGTCCTCTCTGCTAATGGAAGTCTGACTGCCAGTCCAAACTATGAATTAGTGAGGAAACTAAGGGATTTCTTATAAAACCAACATGGAAGGGACTCTTTGTCTTTTGTGAGCATCCATTTGTGTCAGTCATGCAGAGTGCTATTGAAATTGGTGGGAAGAATGCAAAGGTCCTGGTAAGGGAATATCTGAAGGATTTTTCATGGATGACCTGTTCCCACCAGATGCATTCCATTTAGCTGTAATGATATGAACATTGATAGTTCTTTGCCAGAAATGCACAAACCTCTTCCATTTGACCTTCATTAACAGCATTAAATGTTTCCAAGACTGATACAGCCGCTTCTGGGCTATGTCATCGATTTTCTACATAGGTAGCCATCTGAACCAGTACCAACCTCATACAGATAGTCAGAAGTCTGATTCTTTCTATCCTATATTCTCCTCTTCCATCTGAGAGGAGGATTGCCTAGGAACTTCTTAAACCACAGGAGTCTCTTTCCTTAGTTCTCTGAAATGCACTCTAGGTTTGACATTGGGCTGTTACTTTGGTACTCCTAGATAAGGAAAATTGATGTGGGGAGTCTTGTTCCCTGTACTGCTCCAGCTTGCCATTAGTGGAATGAATGTAAACTTTACACCTTCAGTCTAAATTATCTTTGCAAAACAATACAACCTAGATAACAGCAATGTCAAAGCAAATTAATTCCCCAGATATTTTCTAATTTTGAACTTGCACAGAGTGCATTTAGTGAGAGAACATAAGCAGGGGGTGTAATACTTATGTCTGTACAACAGGATGTGCGGTTGCCATAGCAGCAATCACTCCACTAAATAGAGAGTAACATAAACTGATTCAAAGGCAAAGACTGATTTAGGTCAGGGAATAACACTTCATAAAAAGAAAGACTTCTCTGTGACTTGTGATGGTTGTTTTGCTTTTGTGAATGCACTTGCAATGCATATTGAGAAAACAACTGACTGCCACAAGTGTGTTAGGACTCAAGAGCCCTTGAATACAGTGAAGAGCCAACCCACTTACAGAGCTCCTGGCAGCTCCAGTGTCAGCCACAGAAAAGTGTAGATAAGGTGAAAAGGCCTTGCTTATTTATGTTATTTGAGGGTTCCTTCTTCTCTAACAGATGAAAAAAACCACATTTCCAAGGTGCTACATGAGTGCTGCCCTCTACTAGAAGTTGGATGAGCTCACATCGAAATGTTTCTCTGCCCTGAATTGTGGGAGCACCTGCTTGCCTCTCAGAAATGTCAGTGGTATTTTTGGTAGGTATGCACATACCCATATATGTGTGTGAGTATATATATATGTATACATATTTTTAATGAGATAATTTACTTCTGAAGGAATTGAGTCACAGGGAAATCAAAATGGCACTGATTAAATAAAAAAACCAACAGCTGTTTATATAAATTTAGGGGTGCGAGTGCTGAGGAGCTGTTGGTTGTCTTCAATTTCACTGTGGTTTAGAGTATGGAGGATACTTCTGTCTTCATTCTACTAAACACTTGTGAATGAGCAGGAGAATATTCAGTAGGAAAGACTGCAGTTGCTGAATATTTGGCTGTGATGTGACAGCCAGCACACTGTGATGTGAAGTTCTGGTGCCTCCAATTCAAGGCAGAGGTCAAGTGATATATGACTCATTAAGGAATTAGGTAACGTCCTTTATAAAGAAACAATAAAGTCAATCAATTTAGATTATGAACAGGAAGATTAACAAATGTCTCAGTCAGTCTTTTAATTTAGTATTTGCTTGGGGAGCAGAAACTTAGTAACAAGGTCTGCTCACTGTAGTAACTAAAACTACATCAGCAATTGATGGAGATTGAAGCTAGATAAATTTTAGTTAAACCAGGACACACAGTTCAGGCAATGACAATAATTAATCATAGGAAAAATCTGTAAATTCCTCCATAAGAGGCTCCATCATTGGAAAGTTTTACATAAAGACTGTAGACTCCTCTAGAGCATGTATTTCCGATTAGTGAAACCAGGACACCCTTGCTATAAAAATCAAGCTCGTAGAACTCAAAACCATGGCATGCTGTCTACAGAGGTAGGGTTAGACCCTTCTCAGTCCATGTCCCCTGGATCTGCTTATGCAAACTGCTCTACAAAACCAAAGGCAGCATGCACTGCAAAGATAGGCTCATCCAGAAACTTGCCTAGAGACTCCTACTGTGGAGATGTTTCTGGGATCTAGTTCAGCTTCCTTGCAAACTTAACCTTTGCTCAAGGTGAAAAGAAAGACATCTGTTATAGTGATGTTTTTCTTTTTTATTTAAGCTAAGAAACTACGTCCATTAGATTTGAGACTGCAGCTACTGACTTGGGTCACAGTGGTTCAAGACCAGCTGACAAACAGCAGCAACTTTAGGCCTGGTTGACCTGACCTGGTATCAAACCGCTGATACAGCAGGCTTGCTGTCTGTATCTTATTAACTGCCCCCCACAACCATCAGTGCCACAAGTTGTTTTCTTTAGGAATTATTCCTCATTTTGTTTTTTTAACATGACATGATTGTGGTGCACCTTTCTGTGTACATGTATGATGGCAACACACAGTAAAATGAAAACTTATCTCCTAGGTAATATAGTTTAATAAGGGCAGTATTATTCAGTTCAATTCTTTTTGGTAGCTTTGTAATAGGTTTGACCCAGAGATTCAACTGAGAGCAGAGTGTGCTGCTTGAAAACGCCTGCAATTCAGTCATTCACTTATCCCAATAAACTGCTCTCCACAAAATGTATCTCTGAGTGCTCTGGTAATGTGATGAATTTTGTGAGATAATAAAATTACCTGGGCTCCAAAGTCATTGGCAGCAGTCTTCCTGGACACAGACTGATTTCTCCTGCAATGCAAGGAGTGTGAAAGAACGGTCCCTTCTTTCAGCATCTGTGCTGGTAGCTGAAATATAAGATTACTGTATGAAATGTCAGCCTGTACTTTTCACCCAGTGTTCAGTTCTATTGCTGACGTTATTTTTTTTTACTCCTTCATTTATGATTACTGGCTCCTAGTTGTATTTATTATCTTTTGCTTTGTCAAACAAAATTAAAATATTCTTAAGAAGAAAATAAAATAAAAGGCAGGTTGGGGTAAATGAAATGGCAGAACAACTAGCTGTGGGAGATAATATTGCACTTCACTGCTGTTTCCACCTCCTTTTTTCCAGATTTAGACATTAGTATAGGAAAAAAACATGTTTTATGTCATGACACTTTCCTAAGTTTAAGTCATTCTGTAGAACCAAACGTTCATCCATATTTACTGATCTTAGAGCTAAGGTACCACCAGATTCCCACCCCTCAGCCCCATAGAGCAATGTCATGCCTGTTACTCTGGAATAAACTTGTACCCTGTTCTAAAAAACATCTGGCACACACGCTTTTGACAGGTGAGGGAAATGGCTGTGGAGAAAGGCTCTGCAGTCTGGAGAACATAATCTCTTTTTTGGTCTGCTCAGCATTCCTCCTCTATCCCCTTTTTAAAAAGTATGATTTTGCAACAACTTAGAGTGGAAAGGTTTGGCATTAGCGCCCTCTGTCTGCGGTGGGGAGATCAGTTTGGTGAGAGTTCTCACCGCTTTTGTCACTGTGTCTCATATCCTGTGCTTCAAACATTTTCCTTGCCTTTACCACCTCAAGTCATGCTCTCAAAACTGTTTATTATAGCTAATAGTGAGGTTAGCTACTGGCTTAGTGAACAATAGAGACATTCTTTTGGGGGATGATTTTACTCACATTGTGTAGCCTACAGGGATCAAATATTGATTTCTCTTCAGATTCACAAGTCAGTCCTTGTCTTCTTACCCTGCCATTTTGCTGATTAACCTTTCATTTCTTATGATCGGTGACAGAAACGACATTGGAAAAAATTTGTTTCAGCTCCATGATACGAGTTCCCAGAAGGCATTGGATGTTTATCAGTTGATTACAGTCATTGTTCTGGCAATTGAAGAGCCACCCTTAATTCTGATAGTGAATAATTCTGGTCTTCCTTTTTTTCTTTTTAACGTGCTAATTTATTTACCTCTGTACCTCCCTCAACTCTTGGGAAAAAAAAATGCTAGACTGGCTGTCGATAGAGCAGGAAGAATCAACAGCAATTTCCCGAAACTCCTGAAGAACTTGTAAGTAAGCAAATGCCCTCTTAATAGCAAGTTTTCAGCCATGCCCCTGGGTGGAGATGGGAAGATAGGTTGGAAAGCTTCCAGGAAGCTCTTGCAAACTGTTTCTTCTAATATATAGGTAGGTCATCCAAGCATGAGATTTTCTCACTATGGAGAAAATTACCTGTCCACAAAAGCAGTATCTGATATTTGAAATAGAAGAATAGCAGGACTTTAAACCTTTATCACTGAGATCATTTGCTCTGTGCTGTTAAGCTTGAAAGATTCTTAACATAACTGAAGTTTATATAATACTTTTGAGCTGGTGATGTTTGAGGCAATCCCATCATTTGAATTCAGATGTGGATTGTACATTGTGTTATGCAGATTGCATGTGTGTTATGATGAGTGTTGGCACTCCATCCCACTTCCCATGTTGCCACATCAGTGATGTAAAACAACCACCCCCAGCTGAGAAACCCAAAGAAAGCAGCTTATGCTCTTGTGGGAACAACCCATTCTGCAATATCAAGTCCTTTCTAAATTTGTGTAAAAATAATACAATGCCAAACCTATGACTGACTTTTTCCCTGCTTTCATGTTTTGATGATGTGTTCTATATATGATAGCTGCACAGTTAAGTAGATCCATTAGTTATAGTTTCCCAATACAATAAGTTCATGCAAGTGGCTATGCAGTTGAGCACAAGCAAAATTTTCTGTTGGTGTTAAGCAATGTATCATTATACTTACCTGCAGTGGTTTTATCCTTTATTAAAATTTTCTTATTGCATAAATGAAAATAGTTGTTTTCAGTGGTTTCAGTGCTGACTGAACTGATTGAACTAATTGAAAATGGTTCCTGCCAAACTTCGTGCATTTGAAGAAGGCAAGGCCTGATAGTGCTGACTTTTCCCAGTAGTAATGCTGCAAATTTAAGATAAGTAAAATTTCTAAATTTGGAGTTGTTGTTTTTGTTTCCTCTACTGCTAAGAAAAAATATTTTGGTCATAACTTGGTATAGTTTAAGACAAATGGAATTAAAAGCCATATAGTGTTGGAAATTGTTATAATCTTTCCTATTTAAGCAACACAGCCAACATTTCCAGTGTCACAGTTGTGAAGCTGTTTTGTAGCTGAAAGTAAAACCATGTTTTCTGAGTGGTGTTTTGTGATTTCAGGGTTTGGCATTTGGGCAATCTGAATTTAATCACTGCATCTGACCTTGGCAAATCTGAATCCACGATAAAGATCTATGATCAATATTTTTTGCTATACCAGGTCTTCCGTTTTCCATTTTGGGTTATCTGAAAACTTGTTTTTCCTGTAATACCCAAGGACATTTACATCCTTCTGGATTCCTGTGCTTTCACCAGAAGAATAGGGAGAACTCTCTATTTTGTAAATTCATTGTAAGATTTGGGACTGTAGCATCTGAGGACAATTTACACTGATGAAGACCTCAGGAGGTTTCCACTCCAGTCCCTTGCCCAGAGCAGGCTTAACCATGGGATCAGAGCAATTTGCTCAGTGCTTTATCCCATGGAGTCTGGAAATCCTTCAAAGAGAGAGTTGGTACCACCTCCCTGGGCCAAGCCCCACTGCCTGAGGAGAACAACTTTGAAGAACACCAAGGTCGGTTTGAAGGAAAGAAAAGAGAGGGAGGAGGAGGAGGACACAGAACCCAGGTTTCCCCTTTGCAACTCGTGGCGAGACCCGGGTCGACTGGTTGTGTGTAAGGGAACTGTGACCATGGGCAGACCTAGATTGGAGTTTTGTGGACTTAGGTTGAAGCAGTTTTGTATGTGAAGGAAACTGCAGCTGTAGACAGACCCATATTGGACTTTTGAGGACTTTTTCCCCTATGGAAAGAGGGCCATGTGGAAGCAGAGAGAGAGACACTGGGCTGAGGTGGTTTTTTTTCCTACTCCTGAGCAGAAGCATGTGGCAGGAAGACCGACTGGAAACCCGCACTCCCATCCCCCTGCGCCTCGAGGCAAAGGGGGAGGGGGAAGGTAAAGGAACTGGGAACAAAAGTTGAGCCCGGGAAGAAGGGAGGTGTCGGGGGAAGGTGTTTTGATTTTAAGATCTGGTTGCATCTCCCATTGTTCTACTTTGATGTTGGTGACAAAATTGTTTTGTTTTTTATTCCTTATGATGACTCTGTCTTTTGCCTGTGACCTGTTTAAGTGGTGAGAAGCCCTCCCAGTCCTTATTATGACTAGCCATTCTTTGGGGCATCATGGTGCTCAGTTATGCACTGGGCCTAAACCACGACAACACCTGGGAGTGGGGGGCTGTGATAACCTTCCTGTGGTCCCTCACTCCTGCTGCCCTGCACCCTGTGCTTTCCAAGCAAGTTGCCCTGTGATTTTTTTCATGTGTTTCATGGCCAGACGTTCTCACGTGTCAGTTTATCCCCTAGTCCTAGGGAGCTTGCATTTTCCTAACCTCAGTGGTACAGCCTGACCATTCATGTTCACTCCTATGATACAGACAACCATGGCACAGGATATGTAAAGTTTTGCAACAACGTTCTTCAGCAGACCAGGACAAGGGGTGAAGTTGATATGTCCATATATTACTACAGAAGAGAACAGTTTATCAGTGACAGTGAGTCTTGAGGCAAAATAAATTAGGCTGAAATGGAAGAGGTGAGTAACAGTAAAGTGATAGAATAAATCATAAACATGGCTCTCTGTGTAAACGCATCTCTTTTAAAGGAAAGCAATTGTGTCCTGGGGATTGCATTGTGCCATAGCAGCTGACGTGCTGCTGGCTGTCAGACACTGCTGCAGCATCAGTTACACCCAGCCACCAGCTCAGCCCCCATCCTGGAGCTGCACTTCATGAATTGGCAGTCATGAGCGCCCCATAGCTATGCTACATCGCTGTTCCTGTTCAACAAAACCAGCTGTGTCAATTTCAGGTCCTTTCAGAGGTCTCTTTCAGTGACAAAAAAATCTCCAAAACCCACCACCTGAAGGGACAATGTGCTTAGGGAAAAACAGTGTTTTCAAGTTTCTAAAAGGATAACACAAACAATTGGAACTACAAAAATGCACATAAAAATAAAACAGTATAACATCTTTTTGTGGCTTTAGGGTTGGGTTTTTCTGAGGGGGTGGAGAAAGGGAGTTGTGGGGTGTTTTTAAAATAAAGCTACCAAAAGGTAGGGCTAACAAAGCTGATTTGCAATACTGATTTTTAACCTGAAATGTAATCTTCCCACTTGTGGTTTCATGACTGTCACAAAGAAGAAAGAAACACTCTATTTGGTTGCTTTTCATCAGTATGACTTAGTAAAAAACCATAAGAAAAACTAGTAAGAACATGTGAGTGTATGCATAACAGCAAACTCTTTTTATCCAGAAGAGGGGCCATTTAGAAAAATGCTGTTGTGAATGATGATTTTGTGATGATGATGATATTGATGTCAAAGTTATATCTCTATTTCAGGTAGAAAGAAAATTATCCAGTATTTTGATACCATTGTATCGAAATGGTATTGAGAATTGTTATTTCTGATCAATGTTCTCTTTTTCACTTTATTCTTTTAACTATACAAGTATGTAGTAGGCAACTTCTAAAATTTGTTCCAAGCAGTTTAATCAAAATGAAAAAGCCCTTTATTTCATTGGCTCATAATTTCATTATTATTGCAGTGGTGTGTTTGTACATTCACATGATGGCAATACACACAGCCCCAGGACAGTTTGGAGTCAAAAACTGAATGTTGTAAAATCAGGACAGAGAATTCATGCCCCATAGAGAAAATGGCCATTCTCAGTGGTCTCATCCAGACAAAATAATGCTGTACTGTTGAGTAGAACAAAGTTGTTTCCATAGGTCTGGTTCAGATCTCACAATGGTAGAAGAAACAAAAGCAAACAGAAGAAATTATACTATTTCCACACACTGCTCTGTACCTGTGATTTGCTCACCAAGGGCCTTCTAAATCTCTAATTAATTTGTGTTCCCAGTGATATGAAAAAGGCAGTAGAAATCTGTGGTGGTAAAGATAAATCCTGTTACAGGAAACTACAATGCTGTTATCCTGCAATAAATACAAAAATTATTCATTTGGCATACTGCTGAGTTCCTGGTATTGATAAATTAATATATACCAGTAGTACTACAATGACCACTGTGAATTATGCTAACCTGGTCTTCTTTTAGTATGAACTGGAAAAATACTGAATTGAAACAATTGAAGATTTGTTTCTCAGAGTTTAGAAAAATTTCTCTTGAATTTGCCTGTGACTGAGGTCATGCTGCCAGTTGGAGTTTTTTTTTTTCCCCCTTCTTCCACTTTTTTATTGTGTTACATTCTTTCTTGTAAAGGGCCATATACTTTGTTGAAAAGTGAAATTTTGCGTGTTGTAAATGACCATGGTACACATGGAGGAGTTACTTGTACTGCAGATGTCAGTTAAAAGTCGGTGCTCACAGCTTTCAACAAATAATGCAGGGGCAGAAGCTATACTGAGAGCTGGACACTCCTGTTGAAATCCATGTCATCCAAACCGCCTGCACCTTATTACTTTAAAGCAAATATACATGAGCTTACATATCATTTTTCTGATGCATACTCCTTGATGACAGAGGATGTCAGGTCCTGGTTCCAGTGACTTCAAAGAGAGGTTATTACTGATAATTCAATCAGACAGTGATAATTTATTCCTAGAAAGTAGTTTTGTGGCTACATATTGAGGTGGAAATTTTGTCTTTTAACAAAGTATTTTAGTTTGTATGGGAAGTGATTTTTCTTCTTCTTGATTACTGCTAGCAGGTAATAAGATATCTGCTGTGCTTTTCAGACCTATTCAGTTATTTTGCATGTCAACATAGCTGTCAAATGGCTCTTCAAGCACCATTTCTGTTCTTCTGAGAATCATAAATGTGACCTTCAGCTCTGTCAGCAAATGAAAAGAAGTATCTGAAGCTCTGTTGTGCAACTGTTCTTACACCTTTGCTTTAGCCCTGTACTTTCAGTTTTCACAGACATGTATCTGACTCCCACATTTTGCAACCTGTACATTTGAGGTGTTGGAAAAACAGTTCTTTAGAATATGAAATGAACGACAGGCTGATGACGAACTTTAGAAAGCTGCTAGTTGTCCTTTCATTATCTCATCTGTGGTATGAGAACTAGCAGTTTGATTGCTATGGATCAGAAAAGGTCACCAAGCTGAAATAAAGATCACAGAATCACAGAATGTTAGGGGTTGGAAGGGACCTCTGGACATCACTCAGTCCACCTCTCCTGCCAGTGCAGGTTCACCTAGATCAGATTGCACAGGAGAGCTTCCAGATGGGTTTTGAATGTCTCCAGAGAAGACGACTCCACAACCTCTCTGGGCAGCCTGTTCAGTGCTCTGTCACCCTCAGACTAAAGAAGTTTTTCCTCATGTTTAGCCTGAACTTCCTGTGTTCCAGTTTGTACTCACTGCCCCTTGTCCTGTCCCTCAACACTGGAAAAAGTCTGTTCCCATTCTCTTGATTCCTGCCCTCTAGGAATTTATTAACATTTATAAAATCTTCTCTCACTGTCCTCCAGGCTAAACAGACCCAGCCTTTCCTCATAAGAGAGGTGCTTCAATTATCTCATCATCTGTGTTGCCCTACGCTGGACTCTATCCAGAACTTCCATGTCTTTCATGAAGCTGGGAGCCAAGAGCAGGACACAGTCCTCCAGAGGGCAGAGTAAAAGAGGAGGATGACCTCCCTCAACCTGTTGACCACACTTTCCTTAATGCACCCCTGAATACCTTTGGCCTGTAGATATGGAATAATGTGAGGTATTGCCAGTAAAACATATGAAGGACAACATGCAGAGCTTGGCTTTGATCCCTAAGAGATGGATCTAGTTTCCTCCTCTATGTGTACAATGACTGCATTTGATGTCAAAAGTGGAGCTTGTGTTTGCCATTAAATTCTGAATGATTAGTTATTTGTAGAAAGATGAAAGGTGGCAACTGAAAAATTATGTTATCCAGGATAGGCTAACCCAGGGAAGCCTGACAATCATGAACATGTTTTGATTACTGATGTGCCATTTCTGTTCTCATTCTGGATATGTAACTTTTTTCTTGTTTGCAACTAATAAGGACAATGTGTCATTGCTGGTAAGATAAGCTTTTCTTTATCTGCATTTTAAACCTAGAGAGTGTTTTTTTGTTTAGCTTTCATGATTATTTTTTGTCCCTCTCTAGGATAGGCATTGTTTTGTATTTCTGTTGACAGTATAGTATGCAATCTAATTATCAAGCAATCATTAATTGTAATTCTTTGGTAATCTTACAGTACATAAAATCAGTTAACTTTCTTATTGGTCAAGGTTTTCACCCACCAGCTGACTAGAATTACTCTGACCAGCAAGCTCTGCAATCATGTTCCTGGTCTTGCACTTAACACCATCTCACTGTAAGTGCTGTTTTTCCATTTGGCTTTGTTCGCTTGGTCATTTTTCTCCCTTGTATTGATATGTTCCAGAAATGCTTCTTTAAACTACACTCAGGTATTTGGTAAAACACAAAAAATCCCCTCTGTGCATACAATGCATTCTCCAAGTGTAAGGCAGGTAATGAGAACTTAATGTGTAGCAGAGAGTATCAGGATATTGTGCTCATGAAGTTCATTGAAAAATAAATTTATTCTTAGCAGTGACATATGCAACTGGCTGTTGTTGTCTGTATTAATTTTTCTCTTCTGTTTCTGCTCATGAGTCTGTTTTATTTGGCATCAGATGGTGATGTTGCCCAGCAGGCATCCATTTTTTATATTTCTGGAGAATTTAATGCAAAAATATTTTCATTTTAATATGTTTTTTCTTTCTGCCTTAAAATTGTGCTCCACTGAATTTCACCTGAATAATTTTCGACTGTCAAGAATGTAGCAAAATTGATAAGTTTGCCATTGTTTAGAGCATGGGTTTACTTATTTGATTGATTATCTTGTGCAGCTGTCAGTGGTGTTTTCAAAAGAGGATGTAGATGAAAAGGAATGAGAATGAATTTAAACTCACCTGAGCATTTCTTGACAATTATTTATCTGGCAAAAAAGGAAGACATTTTCATTGTCCTATAAGCATTCTATACTTGTGTCAGGGTGGTCAAATAATTTCAGACAGGGAAAAGTATTACAGGTTCATTTGCCTTGTTTTAACCAAGAGGCTCGTCTAGGATTTGGGAAAGCACTGACTTCACTGCTGAGTGTCTGAGAGAGTCTGAGGTACAATCTTTTTCCCTTGTGAGGAGAATTTAAATCTATGTCACTCTATGAGCCGCTCCATGAGAGATGTAGACACAGATCTCATCTCAGAACAACTTCCTGCCCTCAGGCTGCAGGTGATTTTGATCTGGGGCTCCCAAAACCCTTACTGTTGAAATCTGTCACTCATAACTCATGCTGCAGTATCAGTCAAATTAGGGGAAGATCCTGGGATTAGATATTGAGATTGTAATCTGTGTTCCATTAAAGATACCATAATGTACCTAAAAATAAATGCAACTGCTTTGATAAAAAAATTAAGAAGTTTCTCTTCTGTCTTCTAGGAGGGTGGTTGAGGCATAGTTCTGCAAGCTGGAAAGCTCCATTCCTCTTACAAAGAAGATATATGTTAAGACCTCACATCTAGACTGAGTACCTAGCCATCAAGTAAATGGACTTAAAGGTGTCTCAGCATAGCCTTTTTTCTCTCCCAATTTCCATTTCTAACAAATATGTCAAAATACTTTGCTCTATTTTCTAAAGGAATATTTAATATGAAAAAGATGTCTTCGTTATGGTGAGAAAAGCAACCAGTCAGTTTGAACTGAATTCACTGTTTATTTTTTCTGAGTGAGCAATCAAGATAAATACGTTGTTTGGATAGTCTTTAGATCCTCCTCAAGTGAAATAATGAGGAAAAGGATGTAATACATTAAGTATTGATTTTACCTTGCCTGTGTTGCACCCATTCATTTAAATATTTAATTTTCTGAAAGACTTTGGAACAGCTGTTTGTCACATCTGCGGGACATGTGGTAGCTTATATTTTACTCCAAAAAAATATATACTTTTTATGGTATATATAATACTATATATACTATATAATCTTTCACATGTCAGTCTATTGCTCACATAATTATTTACCTTTTTGACTTAGTGCTAGTTAACTGACTTCCTGAGGACTAGAACAGTGACATTAACCACTTACTAGTGCATCTGTTGACAATTTTATCTCTATAGTGACTTTTATCATTAACATAATCTAACAGAGTATTTTAGCTTGTATATGTGGGTCACAACATTATATTAGCAAGTTCACTTTACTGTTTGTAGCCACTCATTAACTTGTACAGCCAACAAAGGCAATGCAGAGGTAAGAAAACAGAAATCATGTTAGGCAATATAACTCAGTAGCTGAAATGACTTGCTAAACTTGGTTGATTTTGAATAAGAAACTTTGGTTGTATTCTTTGTTGATATATAACGATACCTGCCATATTTACATGGTAAACACTCCAATATTTTTTTTTTAAGTATGATTTGGGTCTTAATTTCTGATAGCTCAATCAGAAAAGTTTTTTTTTAAAAAACAAAACAAAACAAAACAAAAACCCAAAAAACATCCAGAAAGGCAAACAAAAAACCCCCAACAAAGAAACAAAAACCAACCCCAAATGTCAGTGTAAAAATTAGCAAAATATTTGTGATTTCCTAAAATTACTTAAGACCTTGACTACTCATCATGTGATCAAAACTTCTTGGACATTCTCTATCCTTTTGCAATTCTCTGTGCTCTCACTTTGTATTTATGTCTTATAAAGGTGGAAAATAGCATCCAGATGACAGCTAGACTAGTTGCTGAGCAAAGCTGACAGAACATTCTTTTTTTGATAAAGAGTGATTTTTTTCCAAATAAAATTAATATTTTCATGAAAGAATGAAAATGGAATGGAATGGAAGGGAAGGAAAGGGCTTGGAAGTTTAGAAGATGAAATGATAAACCCAATCTGAAAGGTAAAAAAGCTGGCTTATTTTTCTTTTTTGTTTTTAACCCCTTTCAAAAAAGAAGAGAGAAGTAAAAATAAATAAATAAATAAATAAATAAGTAGTGTGTTTTATCTACAGTAATTTAATGTGTCAGGGAAGTGTAACAGGATGTGTGAAGTTGAGACTCTCTCTCTGATTTCTTTCAGAGCTATGCTGTGATTTGAATGTTCAATTCCCATCAGAGTTTTATGGAAGTTTTGCTTCAGGCAGCTTTTGATATTCTACCCCCTACTGCTAGCAAAAGCAAGACTGTATACAAACGAAAAATCTCTTTGAAATTCTAATTTTTCACCCTGCCTCACCTCTTTAAAAGGTATTGTATCTGTAGGTTTTCCAAGAAAAAAACATTTTAAAGTTATATTTAACTTCTGCTAGAAGATACCATGAAACCATGCAAAAAATATTGTGAATACTACTACAGTAAGGCAGAGATGCCCTGTAACACAGCCCTACCCTATACACAGACACTGATTCATGAGATGCACGTTTCTATTCTTTAGTTCTCTGAGCTTGCTTTCCACACTGTGGTACCTTTTATTTGCAGTATTTGCATTCTGAGTTTTATATATTAGAAAACACGTTGTTTTCTGTGTAGCCTCTCCTGCCAAATAGACCAGACTACTTTCTCTGTTGAGGTATCTCTGGAAGAGCTGGCCAAGGACCTCTGCTGGGATTTTCCTGAACTCCATCACTGACTGTGGCTCCTTTCCTAATTTGCTTAATTAGGAAATTAGCAAATCAGCCTTCTACTCTGTGTCCTATAAGATACGCAACTTCTGCATTCCTCCTGTTGCACATCTAGATTGCACTGCTGTCACCCCACTGCCAGGTCCCCTGCTTCCTGACAGTGCCTTCCACTTCCAGAAGAACAGCAGTGCTCACCCTCCCAGCCTGTCATCGGAAAACACCTGAGATGTGTCCAGTGGGGATGGGTTGTTCCTGCGGTGATGCTTTATTAGAATAACAACCTCCAAAATTTGTTCCAAATCACTCACTTGCTCCCTTTTTTATTTCTTCTGCCAGAGTTAGTATTTACAGTCTCCCAAGTATTTTCCTGATTTCACCAGCTTGTCAGATCTCATCATGCTTGAATGACTACAATACAGTATTCAAATTTATCTGTGGATGTTTCACTTGACTCTGTAAAGTGCTGAATTGCAAAGTTGGGATTCAGATAATTTTTTCAATTTAAGGAATTTAAAAACTCCGTTCTTCATGAAGGTGTTACTTATTCTGCCTGCATTAATGAAATGGAAACTGCATTTAAAAATCTAACTATTTGGGTGGTCTGTTTGAGTCCATGATAGAGATAATGATCACAACTGCTGAGTGGGGAGTAATCTAATTTATGAGATTATGGCAAAGATTGCCATTATGTTTCTCAAAACTCCTAGAACTGTTGAATCCTGGACACTATATAGGTACATTGGATCTGGCTGAGATGGAGTTAATTTTCCCCAGAGCACCCCTCATAGTGCTGTGCTTTGTGCTGGCAGCTAGAAAGGTGTGAAAAACAGACCAGTGTTTTGGCTACTGCTGAGCACAGCATCAAGGCTGTCCTTCCAATGTTACCCCCTTCCCAGTAGGCTGGGGGTGGGCAAGATCATGGAGGGAACATAGCCAGGACAGCTGACCCCAACCAATCAAAGGGATATTCCTTAACATATGATGTCTGCTCAGCAATAAAAGCTAAGAGAAGGAAGGAGGAAGGGTGGGCATTTGTTACTACAATATTTGTCTTCTGGAGCAACTGGTAGGCATATTGAAGCCCTGCTTCTCAGGAAGTGGTCAGATATCATCTCCTGATGGGAAGTAGAGAATAAGTACTTTGTTTTCCTTTCTTTCCATGGATGACCTTTGATTTCGCTTTAATAAACTGCCTTTATCTTGAACTGTGGGGGTTATTTTCCATCTTATTTTGTCCCTGCACCAACCTGCAGAGGAGGGAAGAAATAAAACAGCTTGGTGGTCACCTGACAGCCAGCCAAGGTCAAGCCACCACAATAGGTTAGGACCTAATGAACAGTATTATTCACGGTTTTATATAAATTGGGTAGTATGGATACAGAGTAGAGGCTACCTGTACTTCAGCTAATATTCAGCATTTACAATGAATCACATTGGTATGGATTATAGTGGCCAGATTTTAAGTCTTAGAATTATATTATGAACTTGACCTTTTAAAAATTACATTACTATGGCTTATGTGGAATAGGCATGATTCATATGTTTATATAAATATAGAAGTGGTTATAAATATACACATATTTAATACAGCTTTTCTTTAAAGCTTCTGCAGAACAGCAGCCTCAGCCTTTTAAGCATCTTCTTTTAAGCAATTTATTTTATTCCATCTCACCAAACTATCTTATATACATAGTTAAAATTAGAGATATGATGCTGTCCATGTGAGCATAGATATCCTAGAAATGCAGGAAGCTGCGGAATAGGGTATATTTTCCTAAAGTGTGATTCTTTTGTTTTTACCTTGTATTTACCTCAGCATATTACTACTCAACAGGGTAGGTGAACCCACCAGGGAAAAAAGCAAGCTAGTGGCAGTTATGATCTCTTTCCC
>NW_010165124.1:0-6260 GCF_000695765.1 Mesitornis unicolor | reverse complement strand
TTGCCTTCTCTGCCAGGTGCTGGATTTATTCTTGTATGTTTATTACAGAGACTCCCAAATAAATTTATCTTGCTCATCTTGCTCCCAAATATCTTCTGCCAAAAATCTCTGTAGAAGTTAATGGTATCATCTGAGGTGCATTAAGAGTATAGGAATTACCTTTGTAGGACACAAACTTTAACTAATGTCTGTAAACTCCGTTCTCCTCCCAGAAAAGTCTGTAGCAAATCTACAGTTGACCTCAACAGGAATGTATTTGGCCCAATATAATTTACAGCCCAGTACCACCTTCAACATTATGGTAGTACTTCTTATAACAACAATGAGATTTTAGAGCAGAGTGGTAGATAAAAATAGGGGTTTTTTTCTAGACCTGTACATATATTTTGTACATTATCTTTAAATACAGTTAACATATATTATTAAAAATGGGACAGATCTGGAAATGCAAATCAAGTAAGTTCTATTCATGGCCCCAGGACATTTAGCATCACCTATGCAATACACATGAAATGTACTTGATAAGACCATTCACTTTGAAGTTTGATAGGAAATTAATATATATGAAGTAAAACATGAATATATTCAAATCCAGGAGACTTGAAAAATTGAACAGGCAGGCTATTTACAGCTTGGGCTATAGTGACTGGTATCTGCTGTGTCTTTTTCTCTCGTTTTTGTCTAATTAATAATATATATGAGCACTAATGGGATCTTAAGTGTGCTACACTAACTATGTGCTTTAAAAGCCATTTCCTGGTAGACTTGAATCAAAACATAATGATTCCAGCAAGATTCGAGTGTACTTGGTCTTTTGCAGTTTCTGCAATGATTATCTTGCTATTCCCTTATGATACAGGCACAGAGCCCATCAAAGTGATTCTTTACTGTTTCTTTGTTCTATTTAATCCTGTGTTGCCCTAGCCAAAGTGAAGCCCACCTGCAGTTGCTGGACGCCACACAGAAATGAGGGGAAGATGCAGCGTTGGATAGCTTCTTCCCACTCCACATCTCTTCTGAGCAGAAGTGGGACACAGAAAATGTAGTGTGCCCTGTGCCAGTGGATGAAGGTGATATAACCTGGGCAACTACTGCACCATGAGCAACTACAACATCTGGAGTCAGAACCTGAAATAACTGCCTCTATTGCAAGAAGGTGATCAGATCCCTTATGAAACATAAAATCGGAAAAAGCTGCTAGAAACAAGATTTCATTGATAGTGCAGCAGCTAGGTAGGAGGCTGGGGAGATTTGTCCAATGATCCACTCAGACAGTCTTTTTTTTTAATTCGGTTTTGGTGACTGCACTTCATTACCCCTGCCAACCGCAATATGGCTGGTGTAGATGAGTCTTTCCCTCTCTGATGGTTTCTAGAGCTCAAGTACCTTGAAGGTATCAGCCCCACACTAAGAACCACATGTGTGTTACTACCTTTTTTCTGCTTGTACCACAACGACAGGTACAGTTTTCAAAGGCGAGTCTGCATGGCTTTATTGGTCTGGGCAGGACTGGACACTGTAGACATCCATTGCAACTGCAGCAGGAAGGAGTGCTGTGCTGGTGACAAAGGTGTCTCTAGATCTTACTCCAACTCCAGATAAAATGATTACTCTGAAGTGAACTTCATTTTTCCCTTCAGTTTTCAGGCTGCCCTTTAGGTGCCCTGATTGAGAGAACTAAATATCACTGAAGATGTCTGAGACAGCCTCGTTCATCTGCCTAAAGACTGAAGAGAATTCAGATTGCTTGGAATCTAGAGAAAAAAAAAATCTGTTTTCTTTCCAGTGTATTTCTGTTTTCCAGTCTTTGTAGTTTCCAATTTTGTTTGGAAGCTGATTTATTTAGATGGTTGAAATTCTTGATGTTTTCATAGAATGAAATGAAGCAATACAGAAAGCCTAGTATTTCATCATCTGCAGACCAAAGACAAGCCATCAACCAGTATACTACCCAACCATTTTTGGTCTCTTTCAGCTGGTGACCTCTACAAGAAAGCAGACAGACTCTGTTTGCTTTTTCTCTGCAATCTGCTCAAGCACTTGAAGGATCATCTAATAGTTCCAGTAGGTTGATACTGTTTTTATCTCTACATTTCCATTTAGAGTGTTGCAAGTTGTTTGTTGCCAGGCTGTGAGAATCTTGCTTCATATTTTAAGTCATGTAGCAAGTACACAAAAGAAATTTGTGAATTACACTGGAAGATTATTCCAATAGGTTTGGGTTTGTAGGGCTTTTTTGGGAGGGGTGGGTGTGGAGGGTTCTGATTGATTTTTACATGCCTAACAAGAAGCTTTTTGTTTGCTAGAAAGGTACCTACTGCAACTGATTTTTTTTTGGTGCCTGAGCACCATACCTTCATCCCTCTCTCCTATGCTTTAAAAGGTGTTTCTAGAGTCTAATAGATGTGACCCATTTTCTCAGAAGATGCTTGATTGCTGATGATTGTTTAACAGCAATAATGTGCAACTCCAAATTTTGCAAGTACAGTATATCCCACCACACTACTGGACACTTAATGGAATAATGACAACTTGCAGCACAAAACCTATGAAGAAGGAGTTAATATTAATTGTGTGGTTGACTACTTATTGGTATGTTGTGAAGTCCTCAGACAGCTAAAATTCAAGGCAACTCTACAATAGCTTTCAATTGCACCAAAATTTCACCTTCAGGTTTATTTGTACATACTCAGGTATAGACAAAGATGCACAAATGTATATTCACAACTGTGGTTTAATCCAGCAAACAGCTAAAGCACCATAAAGTATGCTCCCTCACCCTTCCCCTCCCCAGTGGGATGGGGAAGACAGTAGGGAGATTAAAAATAAAGAACTCGTCAGTTGAGATAAAGACTATTTAATAACTAAATCAACTCAAACTTAAATTATAATAATGTTAATTAATTGTAACAAGAATAGTAACAATGATAATAAAGCAATCAAAGTTATACTCAGCTCACAGACAGCAGCCACTGTTTGTATGCCAACAAAAACATACCAGGAGGGTAAGCCTCAGGAACCAATATGGGCCATCATCATGAACGGACGGGTTTGAAGAGAAGGAGGAAGCAGTTGAAGGGGTCATCCCGTGCAAGCTCCCCAAGTTACAGTGAGTGTAATGTTTATGGGATAGAATATATCTTTATTGGTCAGCTTGGATCATACCCAGATCATCTGTCCTGGGACACCTGTTCTGGAGAGTCCCAGGCTCTCGCTTTCCCCAGCTTTCTCTTGTGCAGAGAGGAAAAAAAAATAAATAAAAAAATGAAATTATAACCACAGGTGCAGGTGAAATTTTGTAAACCACAAACATCTGCTAGTGAGAAAAGAAAAAACTTACCCGTTTCATAAGGATAACTCCAAAGCTCCAGTATCAACTTGGGTTCATTAAGGGGAAACACACTGCTGAAACGTTAAAAGGGAATTCTACAATTCAATCCCAGCAAAACCAGGACAATAAAGTAATGAAAGTATAAGAACTAAGTATTGACACATAATGGCAGATATATAGACAGCTGAGCAATTTTATTTTAATTCTATGTCTGTTTTGCACACAGACACAATGGTTGCCCTTAATCACAGTTTTGCAAAGGTCTCATAAAGCTTTTTCAGTCCATAGTTTGGCCTTAGAAATTGGGTCTTCTATCCCTAATGAGACCAAAATGTAGCCTAATTTTCCCAGTCCAACTTTTGCCTCCCTCCTGCCACTCTTGGCCTTTGGTTCCCTTCACCACTTGCGTCAGATATTTATTCCAGTCTGTTCTTTTTGTCACTTCTGTGCGAGTCCAGGTATTATTCTCTAAATTTAAATTAAGCTATTTATCACTTAAATGGGTTGAGGCCTGCATGATGGCAGTGTGGTCATTCAAAGCAATAAGTTCCCTGCTCTTGCCATAGATTTGAATGTGGATCCAACGTAGCTCTGGAAGCATAGACCTGTGTTCATGAGGAGAGTGAAAACAGTGGAGTATTCATGAATTAGGCAGCTACACTCACTGCTGGTCATGTCTTTGCTGAGCAAGAGGAAACTGCTGGTTTTTTTAAAGATACGGTAGCAATATGGAGCATATTCTTGTAAAAAGGTTAACTCCGTTACAAAACTGTGTGTCCTTGCTCCAAAGCATGAGAGGATTATGTTGTCTGTTAAAAGATGAGTCAGAGAGAGGTTGAGGTTTTCCTTGTTTTGGTTTGGTTTTTTGAGGTGTTTGTTTGTTTGTTTTTTAAACAGGTTGAAGCACTTATTTTTTCCTTGGCCTCTTTCTCAGAAGTGGCTGAAGCATTTAAACTTTCCAAGTTCATTCAGCCTGAGACAAATCCCCCAGTCTGAGATCTAAGCAACAGAAAGCAATCTTAAAATGAGAATTTCTGGAGTCTTGTGTGTGTATTTGTGACCAATACACAAATTCATCAAGAGAATTTCCTATACTCATGTGATTAAAGGAAGCACGTATGTACATATATATGCACATATATTTGTTAAAGACCAGGAATACTTATTACAAACAGTAACATTTAGGTCTGTCACATGCATATTTTTCAGAGAGATACCACCCACAGATTCATATTCTTGCGAGGCAAGTTGCAGAGATGAAGTGGGAATCAGAGTTTAAGTGTCTATCCAAATAAGGAACACAAGAAAAATAGTTTCTGGAGATCTAATAGCTGCTAATTTGTCAATATAGATGATCCTAACACATATTCTTATTTCTGTTACCTATGAAAAAGAGAATTGTATTGACAGAAAATACTATTACAACTTTTCTTAAGAAGGATGACACTTTTGTAAAAACCTTCCTTACTGTTAATTGCTATTGCCATTTTTCCCTAGATTATTCTCACTCACAGTCCACGTACAATGTCTGAAGATAATTTCAAATTAAATTATGATAGTTGAAAATTTAAATCACTTGAAAGGAAGAGAAAAATGAAACACAGTTTGACAGTCCTAGAAGTGTTGGTTGGAAATCTGCCAGAGAAAAACTAAGGAGGAGCAATAGGAAGCTGCTTTTAGGCCTCTGAAATATACCAAGGGGACATTATGGAGGCTTCCTCTGCATGCAGTGATTTTCTTTTCTTAATTGCCTCATGAGGAGTCAACACTGTATAGGAAGCTTAAGTCACATTTTTCAAGTTCATCAACCCCCACAGTGCATTCTTAATCTCAATTAAGGCAATCCCAAAGAGATCCCACTCAGTCATATTTTGAAGTAAAGATCCTTGCTGGTACTTCATACCTAAAACTGAAGGATTCACCTCTCTCCTCCCATTCACATTTTTGTAATGCATCTTTTATTTTTCAAGTACTCCTCCCAGTACAAGCCCAAAGGTGTACCAAGCTGGAGAGTCTATAGAGAAGGAGAGAAATTAGGAGGACAATACATACAATGTAATGTTCAACTTCTTCATCTCTGCCATGGGAGAAATCAGATAATAACTCTCTCTCAGATTTTGGGCTGACCAAGCATGGCTCAGCCTGGGGCTTTCTTCTGTTACCTCTTCCCTCTTCCTGGCACTGGACAGACATCTCCAGCTCTTCATCTCTGTTTGCAGTCTCGTAGGCTTGAACCATAGACTATATATTATTTATCTGCCACGTATGTAGCAGAAAGAAGCAACACTCCTTCCTTTCCTTGATGTTATGCTTCAGAAGTACTTTCTTGCTTGATGGCCTGTCAGAAATGCAACAGATTTCTGTAGCACTCTGGGTGGACAACATGAGAAATCCTATTTGGAGAGGACTTACTGGAGGTGGAAGGTTGTGTCTTGACTAAGGAGGTATGTGGTGGTGGGGTTTCAACCTATATCTCAATTTAGGTGATATGTGACTCTAAAGAAGTTACAGCTGCCTAGCCTATTTGTGGTGTCAGTACTAACTGCTGTGTGTAATGATTTGCCAAGATTAGGCTTTTATTGTCAGCAACATCAGTGAGATCAAATGGTCCTGGTAGACAGGAGCTGGTAATACATAATGAATAGCTTATTCAACTATGTTTCTTTATATTTCACAGTTATTATCTACAAGGTCATTTTTGATTTGTTTCTCAAACTTCCCTCTAGGACAATTCTTTGAAGACAACCTGTGAAGGCTGAGGTAGCATGTGGCACACCTGGAGACTGAGAAGGGCAAATTGCCTCAGCTAGACATTGTCCCATGACACAACTTACCTAGTGGGCTTTGGGTGTAAAGCACTTACTGATCTGATTGCATTACAGAACAGAAGAAGTAGTGCTTCAGAATCACAGAATCACACAGAATCACA
>NW_010165123.1:0-1514 GCF_000695765.1 Mesitornis unicolor | reverse complement strand
GGAGGGTGACAGGGACATGGGGGGTAATGTGGACATGGGGGTGTGACGTGGTCACAGGGGTGACACGGACATGGGGTTGACACGGACACCGGAAGTGATGCAGACACAAGGGGGGACATGAACACAGGGGGTGTCATGGACATGGGGTGTGACACAGACACAGGGGTGACACGGACACGGGGTGACACATCCCCGCAGTGTGTCCCGTCCCCACGGTGTGATGTGTACCCATGAGGTGTGACATTGGTGTGACCCCCCGTGATGTCACCATGACATCACCATGACGTCACGGTGACATCACCACCCACCCATGAGATGTGACCCTGTGATGTCAGCACCCACCCATGAGCCGTGACCCCGCAATGACCCCATGGTGCCATCCTGTGACCTCCCCACGAGGTGTGACCCCCATGACATCACCGTGACATCACCGTGACATCACCGTGACATCACTGTGACGTCAGCACCCACCCACGAGGTGTGACCCCGTGATGACCCCATGTCCCCATGGTGTGACCCTGTGACCTCCCCATGAGGTGTGACCCTCGTGACATCACCGTGACGTCACCATGACGTCATCATGACATCACCGTGATGTTTCCATGCACCCATGAGGCGTGCCCCTGTGATGTCACCGTGACGTCAGCACCCACCCATGAAGTGTGACCCCACGACGCCCCTGTGAGGTGTTGACCCTGTGACCTCCCCACGAGGTGTGACCCCCGTGACATCACTGTGACGTCACCGTGACGTCACCACCCACCCACGAGGCATCACAGTGCTGTTCCCACGCACCCACGAGCCGTGACCCCACAGTGTGACCCCACAGTGCGACCCTGTGACCTCCCCACGAGGCGTGACACCCCACGACATCACCGTGACATCACCATGACGTCATCATGACATCACTGTGACGTCACCACCCACCCATGACATGTGTCCCTGTGACATCACAGCGCCCCCACGAGGTGTGCCCCCTGTGACATCACCGTGACATCACTGTGACGTCCCCACCCACCCATGACATGTGTCCCTGTGACGTCACAGCGCCGTTCCCACGCACCCACAAGCCATGACCCCACGATGCCCCTGTGAGGTGCCACCCTGTGAGCTCCCCACGAGGTGTGACCCCCGTGACGTCACTGTGACATCACGGTGACGTCACGGTGACGTCAGCACGCACCCATGAGGTAGGCCAGCAGCTTGCAGGCGGCGTCGCCCAGGCGGAAGCCGCGGGTCAGGCTGGGCAGCAGCGAGAAGGGCACGCAGCTGAGCGCCAGCAGGAGGTCGCTGAGCGCCAGCGACAGCAGGAACGCGTTGGTCACCGTGCGCAGGCGCCGGCTCCGCAGCAGCACGGCCACCACCAGCGCATTGCCCCCCAGGCTGAGCAGCAGCACCAGCGCCGACAGCAGCACCCGCAGCACCAGGGCGGCCTCTGCGACGGAGCAGGAACACCAGTGACGGCCCAGTTACGTCCCAGTAACACCCCAGTACATCCCAGTGCCATCCCAGTG
>NW_010165122.1:0-1377 GCF_000695765.1 Mesitornis unicolor | reverse complement strand
GGGGGGGAAGAAAAAAGAAAAAAAAAGGGGGGAAAAGGTGGGGGGAGAGAGGAGCCAGACTTTCCCTTTGGCAGGCTGGTCCTTGTCCTTCCCTGAAATAAATGAGCCAGCAAACATTCATGGATTAGGCTGATTTATCTCTTAGCATTTACCGAGTTTTCAAGGGCATTGCAAATAGACCTATCCATCTGCTTCCTACTATTCTGGACATTATTGCTTAACTAAATACATAAATTAGAGACTGAAAAGGTACAAAATCTATCACATTTGGCGCCAATGAGCTGAACATCTTATTGCTTTAGAGGAATCGTTAGTCTTGAAAGCTGTTCCCTTCTTGACTGGTACAAAGTGTTGGCCATTGCGCACAGCTGGCAGTACAGCAGAGTAACTGCAGAGGACAGGATCTAGGAATCTGGGAGATACTTCTTGCATCTAGGAATGCTTTTTAACCTTTGCTATAGAAAACAACCGGTCTTAAAAGAGTTTCTCTAAAGCTCGAACACTGCTGCAGCTTCGGTGGAAAGATATCTGTGCACTGTGACTTTGCATAGGAGATTGCAGGACTGGGAATCCTGCTTAGCAAACAGAAGGTGCTGCTATACAGTTTAGTCACAGCCATCTCCCGGAGCCTTTCCCCTTCCTTAGAAGGGACCCCTACTTACATTAAGAAAGGGATGCACATCTCTCTTTCATCTATGCCTGTTGTTTCTTAACTGCAGTCCTTTAGTGATTTCATTTGTAATTGTACACAGATGACCAGGAACATTGTAATGAATATTTTCATTCAGTTCTCGGGACTTACAAACTTCGTGAGTTAATTGTAAATTCAGGAGAGTATACCATAAGGCAACTCATATTTCTGTACGAATATAGATTTTGCAATTTCACATTCCCATTGCAGTGTCTATGTATATGGCAAAAATGTGCATACATACTATGATACTTTTAATCAAGGTTTATGCTAAGCCAGACAGGTACTGGAACACTTTAGTATAAATATTTCCCCGATGAATTATTAATCCGCACATCGCAATACCCGGCACGGAGAGACACTTGCACTCCAAGCTGTACTGCGAAGCAGGCACCTTTTAAATCACTTAAAACGAAGTGAGAGGAGAGAGGAAAAGGAGTTGAAGGCAGCAAATCCAAAAACGACACCGAGAAGCACAGCACCTGCACATGTAACGCTGCCCGATCCCCCCCTGCACTCCCGGAGCCCACCCCGGCCCTGCCTCCCCGCGCACCTGGCCGCGCCTCCGCCGCCGAGGTCGGGCTGGGGGGCGGAGGGGTGGATCTCAGGCATCGCTCATGTCTCTCCCCCCCCTCTACTTTCCACCTTCTGCTCTATAATTGCCCGCCTCCTTTCTCTACCCTTTC
>NW_010165121.1:0-3785 GCF_000695765.1 Mesitornis unicolor | reverse complement strand
GTGGTCTAAGGAATAGTCACTTAAGCTGTGTCTTCAGTGGTCTAAGGAATAGTCACTTAAGCTGTGTCTTCATAGAGTCTTCTCATCTTTCAGGTTCCTGTGCTTTTGTTTTCACAACGCCTGACTCCTCAAGTTGGTCTGAGTAGGGTGATTCATTAACTTCTTATCTATGCCTCCATCTCGCAAGGCAGAGCCAGCAAAGTGGGCCTCAGACAGACTAAAATCCTATTATCCTTATGCAGCTTCTTCCTAGCTAAAGTTAGTCAATATATTTGTATAAGAGCATAAGAATATTTCTTATATTATCCCATCTATCAGGTTACACTGTCATTGTCATTGTGGGATCCAAGGGTGGTGATATCTTTTCTTTTTCTTTCTCTTTCCTTTCCTGTCTCTCTTTTATTTTCCTTCCTCATTTTGCCGATGTGTTGCATTTTCCAAGCTCAAGTTGTTTACCCTTTCGAATTCAAGTACTTCATAAATAAAATGCTTAATTGGTCTTTTGGTGTCGTTTCACCTTAATTTAGCCCGCGGGGATTTGCAGAACCTTAGTCGCTCTTCTACTGCCTCTGAGGTGGGTTGTGACCTTTCTGGGTGCCATCACAGACGGGATCCCCTCGTTGGTGCTAAAGCGATCGCTGGGACCGGGCTTGTGCTGCAGCCGCTCTCTGGGGGGAGTTATAGACACAGGGGTTTGTTCCCCGCACTTGTAGGACTTTGGCAGGGGTTAGTTCCCTCTACATGTAGGCTACTGTAACAAACAAAGGGATCTGTTCCCTGTACTTGTAGGCCCATTATAGCCTCCCTGGGAGGCCCGACTGTGGATTGTGCTCCTCTCCTGGAGAGATTAGAGGGCTATAATGCCCGGCCTTCTCCCCCTGGCATGGTTTTGGTCCAGAATAATTGGAAAACTCGAGCTTGGAAAAGAGAACAAGTTGGTCTGTGTGGTTTTGGGAGCTGCCTTGTTGGCAGCAACGACGGCATAAATGTACCTGACAATGTACCAGAAGGGGGAGCATCCCTTCAAGATGTAGCAAAAGCTTTACACACTGCTTTGTCCAAGGCTTTGGAGAGGGAAGTGATAATAAGGGAACAATCAGATGAAACTAATTTCCAAATTGGTGTAGAAAACATGGATGTAAATTCTGTTGAGAAAGAGAAAGCACTGTGCGCTGCATTGAGGAATCAATGCAAAAACACCGACTCGGACTCCTCCTCAGAGGGTGAGTCGGAACACCCAGTTAAAATTAAGGAGTTTGGTAGCCAACCCTTAATTAAAACTCAGATGATGGGTAGTGAGGATGAAGGCAAAAGTATCTTGTGCACTGTTTCTGGAGTAACTTGTCCATAGGAGGCACTAAAATCCAAGACGGCAAAGAAAATGGGTGCAGCCGATCTCCTTGATGTTACACAGCTCGGTACATTAGAAGCTGAAGCTCTGGATTTGTTTCCCAAGTGGCTGTATGTGCATTTTTAAAGCACCAGGCATTCCCCAGATGAGGGGTCTAAGGTGGCTGGAATCCACCGGCCCGTCCCAAGGATCAGGATCGGCACACATAACTGGATTCCTGGCTGGGGTGGGAGAGGGGGTCAGAGCATTTGATAATAGCAAGTTCAATTTTTCTTGTAACCACCTGCTCTTCTCCCTTTCAGAATCTAATTCCACTCTCAAAAACATATTTCCAACTTTCAGTTGTTTATTATGAGCACGTAAGGTTTCAGTTATCTTTCGTTCAGCCTCTAAAGCAACTTTAGCAACCTCAGCTTCAGTTTCTAATATACAGAACAGGCAGGAAAGCACCATCTGGACAAGTGAGAAGATGCATTACAAAAAAGATGGGAAGACTCTGGAGTCTAGAAAGAGGGAGAAACTCAATACAGAGACTGTGCAAGCAACATGTAAAAGAGGCTGAAAGGCAAACTGACCAAACCCCTTGGCACTTCAAACTGAATGACAAGTAAAACCAAACAAAACCAGTGACCAATTAAGTATGATTCAGAAGGAAGTGCTCACTAAAAACCTCATTCTCCTGACAGAGGGGAACTGAGGGAGTGAATTGGCCAGGCGAGTCAGGCTGCCTAAGTTCTTAATGCAATAACTACCTTTTTGTTTACAACTATTTAAGATTATATAGAAATGGAATTGTTTAAATACCTAATGGAATCTTCACAAATTACCCTAATTCCCCCTCTACTCTGCCCTGGTGAGACCGCATCTGGAATATTGTGTCCAGTTCTGGGCCCCTCCGTTCAAGGACAGGGAACTGCTGGAGAGAGTCCAGCATAGGGCTACAAAGATCATTAAGGGAGTGGAGCATCTCCCTTATGAGGAGCGGCTGAGGGAGCTGGGTCTCTTTAGTTTGCAGAAGAGGAGACTGAGGGGAGACCTCATTCATGTTTAGAAATATTTAAAGGGTGAGTGTCACGAGGATGGAGCCAGGCTCTTCTCGGTGACAAACAATGATAGGACAAGGGGTAACGGACACAAACTGGAACACAGGAGGTTCCACTTAAATTTGAGAAGAAACTTCTTCTCAGTGAGGGTGACAGAGCACTGGAACAGGCTGCCCAGAGAGGTTGTGGAGTCTCCTTCTCTGGAGACATTCAAAACCCGCCTGGACGCCTTCCTGTGCAACCTCATCTAGGTGTTCCTGCTCCGGCAGGGGGATTGGACTAGATGATCTTTTGAGGTCCCTTCCAATCCCTAACGTTCTGTGATTCTGTGAAATTAAAATATTTGTTATGCACACATTATACCATCTCTTATGTAATTACCAGTGATGTCATTACATGCATGTGCTGTATCTGTCTGTAAGTCTGGGTAAAACCCAGACCCCCCTGCTGTAAATCCACTGGCTGTTGGTAAGCTTCACAAAAAAATAAGCTGCTTTGCCTGTTACTAAAATTAACTTATTATTATTACTATGAAAAATAAATCAGTTAAAACTTTTTATCTATGTTCTTTAGGGCAAAATTAAACTTTTTTTATAAAAATAACAGAATACTAAAAGTCTTGGGAAGGAGGTAAGGGAAACTATTCCCTTTGAATATTTGGCATGAGAGGTAAGCAAGCAAGACTATTTCAAAAAGTCGAATTTTCTTACGTTATACAGAAGTCCAGTTGGTACTGCAGAAAGCTGTGTTACTTGGACTCATGAAAACTAAAGCACAGTGTCCTGGTTTAATAGCGTAGAACTTTAGACTCAGATTTCTCTTGAGGAGAACTGCAATTTTGTAAGGACGAGGACAGCTATTTCATGGGAACAAAGTTGATAACACTTTGTTATAGGTTTCAGCTAATACTGGTATGCAGGTTGCCATAGTGCTCAAGGTCTTCAAGGTCCAGAGATAAACAGATGCAAAGGCTGGAGAAATGGAAACTTAGGGGAGTCAACCCCAAGGTGACCCAAAGCTGACCAATTAATACTATTCATACTTCAACGTCACATTCACTATAAATTGGGGAGTTTGCTGGGTCAGCCCTTCTTCCTCCTCCTCTGCCTCTTCCTCCTGCTCCTTTTTCTGCGGCTGACATCTCGAGAGGGACTTTTGTTTACCATCCTAACCCTGAGGCCTACTCCCCCACAATATTGGCTGAGTATAACTGTGTATTTTATAACTGTTATTAATATTAGTTGTTTATTATTATTTTATTTTATCCCACAAATCTCCTTTTCTTTTCCCGAACCCCCTCCCTGGGTGGAGAGGAGGCAGCGTGCTCTGACATAGCCTATCTGTCGCTGATCATTTTTACCTGATAACTCGCCCCGGGACGGGCAGCCTCA
>NW_010165120.1:0-14329 GCF_000695765.1 Mesitornis unicolor | reverse complement strand
GGCTGCTGCCGCTAATGGGCTGGAACTGTCTGAGGGACCAGAGCTCCTGCAGCATCCTGCGGCCCGTCACCAAGGACAACGCGGCGGTGCTGGCTGTCACCTTCCTGCTCCTTTTCGCCCTCATGATGCAGCTTTACCTGCAGATCTGCAAGATCGCCTTCCGGCACGCCCAGCAGATCGCCGTGCAGCATCAGTTCATCGCCACGGCTCAGGCCACCTCCACCCGCAAAGGGCTCTCCACCCTCTCGCTCATCCTCGGCACCTTCGCCCTGTGCTGGATCCCCTTTGCCATCTACTCTTTGGTGGCCGATTCCAGCTACCCCGCGGTCTACACCTACTCGCTGGCACTGCCCGCCACCTGCAACTCCCTCATCAATCCCATCATTTACGCCTTCAGAAACCCAGACATCCAGAAGTCACTCTGGCTGGCCTGCTGCGGGTGCATCCCTTCCTCCTTCTCCTCCAGACCAAGGACATCCAGCGATGTGTGAAATGTGTCCTCTCCACCTTCTCCTCCAAACAAGGACGTCCAGCGATGTGTGAGGACTGAGCATGGAGTGAGATGTGCTCCCTTGATCTCCTCCTCCTCCTTTTCCCCTCTGTCGTTATTGTTTCTTACCGGGAGGAACCCCCCCTCCCTGGGCCAGCACATCTCGTTCCATGAAAAAGATGGCCAAAAAGAGGGAAAAAAAGGGAAAAAGAAGGGGGAAAGAAAGAGAGTAGAATGATAATGGTTTCCTTTAGAAATGTTATTTTCTTACACATTTTATTTTTTATTTAAAAACACAAAACACCAAAAAAAAAAGGAAAAGGAAAAAAAAGGCTCTCCATCCGATGGCGTTTTCTCCTCTCAGGGTAAGGACCAGGGAAGCAGCGGGTTTGCGGGCCCTGGATGGGGGGCTTCTACCCCACCCCGGAGGCACATCCCACCGGGAAGGCCACAGGAGGGGGGCGGGGGAGAGTTCGGTTTCCTTCACGGTGGGGCTGGTCCCCACGCATGGGGTGGTTGTGCGGGGCAGGTACTCCCCTCCTCAGCCCCCCTAAAATCAGGTCTTGCGATGCTATGCAATAATGGGGGGAGTGGGGGGAGGGCGACAGCTCCGGCTGGGCAGGGGGGTTGGAGGAGCACAAGGGAGCCTTGGTGGGGGTCGATGCCTTTCTGTTTCTATGTCGTTTGTGAAGCACTTTGTGAACCTGCAGGGCGAAGGGCACTTTAGGGTACGGGCGGTGTTTTGGCCTGGCACTGGGGGTACCCAGGGAATCCATCCACCCCACAAAAAAAATAAAGAGACTGCGGGAAGGGTGGGGACTTATGGGGAGGAGGGCAGCTGGGGTGGCCTGGGAAGGGCTCCCCCCCCTCAGTTTAGGGCCGTGGGGTGAAGTCCCCCCCGCCTCCCCCGATCGTTTACATGGGGTGGGATTTTCATCCAAAGCTGGGGACGGGCATGCGGGGTCCCTAAAGGGAAGCCTTTGTCGCCGTATGTGTTGTTTGGATGCTACGGGTTTGATTTGCTTCATTAAAGAAGCTACGCCCCACCCTCCCCCCGAAAACATTCCTCTGCTGCCTCCTGGGCTTTGCGGTGTTAGTGAGGCCGTGATGAAGTGTCCTTGATCTTGTGCTTTCTTTTGGCCGAGAAGTGCAATAGTGCAGTCATTGAAAAAAGCAAGAACCCGAATGACCTTCAGAGAGGTGCTAGGGCCTGGGATGGCTCAGGGCAGAGGTGGTGGGTGCTGCATGGGAACAGCTTGGTGGGTGCTGCAGGACAATGCCACAGCTGAGCTTAGGGTCCCAAACGCGTTGTTTTCCTTTAAAGGAAAATGCTGGGATGGCCAGCATCCGAAATGCTCCTTTTCAAAGCAGGTTCTGCTGCATCATGAGCAAAGCAGATGAAGGTTCCCATCAAGGCAACCCAACATCACCACTGCCACCGAACCATAGTTTCATGGAAGACCAAAATATCCTGGCTTTGTGAGGCTGTAGCAGGTACGAAGTCACTTTCTGGCTGGATGCAGGCACAACTGTATTTTCTCTCTGGAGTTGTGTGATGAGTTCCTCGCTCCTCAGAGCCAAGTGCACATCAGCAAGCTATGAATCTCCAAAGTGTGCCTGGGGCTTGGACTTGGTGTCTACCTTGGAGAGGTGGCCAGTCTCTCATTATTTTTTTCATTTATTTTCTCTTTTGAATACCTTGGGCAACGGGTAGTAGGCACAATGTAGAATCAGCATACATTTAAAAGTAAATATATATTAAACAAAGAGAAATATTTATATATAAACACTTTGCTCATTTGATTTCTTCTGGTTTCTGTAAGTGCAGCCAGGTCCCTGCAGTTCCTCAGTGTGAAAACTCAAGACAGAGTTAGTTTAACCCATTTTTTGAAACATTGTGAACATTTTGAAATGTTTTTATACACCCTTATCCAGAAGACAGTATTTGTTTCTCTGGGCAGCTCATTTTGTATCCCTAAATGAAACGCAGTATTAACTTATCAGCTCTAGAGAAACCTCGACATGAAAAAGGTTGCATTTTCTTGGCTTTCCATCAGTTGCCTGTTGCTGAAGACTTTGATTTTAACAATGTTCTTTTTAAAGTTTAATTGAAATATATTATATATTATAGTATATATATTATAGTTGAAACTTGTCTCAGTTGGAGGGATCCATTGGTAAGCCTTGAGAAAGGCACACAAGGGTCAATGGAAAATAATTTTCCCCTGTGGATTCACTGAGGATCCAAAACATCTGGAAGCATGGTGAGAAGAGCCACGCGGCCCCTTTCTAGCTCCTGGGTACCATGAGAAGGACTCAGAGCAACCAGCGTATGGCCCATCATCATCATTTGCTGGTGTTGAATGTATTGGTGAGCCTTCTCCAGCTGGAATTCCTGTGTCCCAAACCATGAGAAAAGTTGAGGGAAGACCTCCATGCCCTCACCCTGGCGAACGGCCCACATCTTGCCGTTGTACCTTCAAAACCTGAACTGTGCGAGTGGATTTTGATAGAAGATGAAGGGCCAGGGCCCAGCCCTGCTTACACTCACGTCCCTTCTGGGCCCTACAGCAGCTGGTCTAGACTTTCAGCAGTAGAAACAAGCAGAAGATCGGTCATGAGCAATTACAGGAGGCCTCTAATGATCCCCAAGGCTATGGCAGGGATCAGTGTAGCCAGGGAAATGAATCCGCTGCTTATTTGGCTCATTTTATTTATAAGTTTCTGCTTGCCCTTTGGCTTTTCTACCATGTGTTGGGAGCGAGCAGAATACAGGTATGAAATGCTTTTGGGTGTCGGGGGTCAGCTGTTTTAGTCAAGGGGATGAGGAAAGGGCGAGGAGGAGCAAGAAAGAGAAAACATTCCTTGAATATACTGTGAAAAGGCCAGGGACAGCATTGCTTAGGTTTGTTTTTTGGTTTGTTTGTTTTGTTTTGTTTTTTCTTTCCATTCTGTTCAATTTGGGGCTTTGAGCAGTGAAAATGTCTGGTTTTAGCCAACTTCATTTCAGTAACCAGCAGTAAATATCTCAAGGATCTCAGTCCTGATGTGGCAGCCACAATTTGTTCATCTCAAACAAAGAGTTTTAATTGACCTTTGAATAAAACCCCAAGAAACCATTACTGTTCTCGATGAGTGATGAAGTACCTCTTTCTTGTAGAAGCATCAAATTTGGGGCGGGGAGGTCTTTAAAAAGCCATTAATCTTGGTAATCACTTGTATTGATGTGTACTGACCAGCATCAACAACTCACTTAATTGTTAACAATTAATTAACAGTTCACTTTTAATTGTCAGGACTAATTGTTCAATGCACATGGTATTTCCTTGTAACTCCTTTCATCTGCGCACAACCTTTCCTCTCAGTGAGGTGGACACAGCTTCACTGGTCCTGTTTGTAGCTTTTCTGTTGACAATGCGGTTGCCTACTGCAAAATCCCCCCCAAAAGCCACCCTTCCCGCTGTCCCTGCAATCCCGGGAATGCTTTCCCATTCCCGTTGGAAAACTGCAATACAGACCGTTAGAGAGAGAAAGTGGATTTTCAGTGGAGAAGACCAAAATTGGGGCAGGTGGCCCAAAGCTCTTTAGTTGCTGACTTTGAGGGATGTGAATAAATTGTCCCCGGCTCCAGGGGTAACAGTTGCCTTCACAAATTCTGCTCGATCTCAAGTGTAGTTGTGTCCAACCCAAGGTTATTCCTCCACAATTTGAGCACAGGAGGTTGGATATCTGATGGCACAACGTATCCATCGGCACCAAAACCAGGAGCACAGGTTTATGACATTATTGCAGGGTCTGGGAGCTGGAAAACACCTGACTTGTCCCAGTAAAGGCTCATTTCCAACTGGGCAGTATCTGGCTAAGGATGGGTCATAGTATTGTGTCTGTCGGAGTTGCCTTTAGCCCAATCCTGCCTCCCGTCCTATCTGCTACCCCAGAAACGAGCCCATTTCACAGAATAGCAACTTCTTTTGCTGTAAGTGCTTTCGTTAGCCTTTTAATTTGACTGGGCAAGTGGATCTCAAAGAAAAATGTACAGTCATCATTCAATTATGGTTAAATCAAGCCCCTTCAATGCACTTTATGAACGAGTGAATACAAATCAATGCTGTTATTGCACTGTATCTCTATTGTGTATAATATTATACATTCATCTGTAAGAGTAATTTATTTTTATTACTGTAAATAAAACTGTTAAAGTGATTTGTCAAGAGGATATAAAAAAATAGGGGGGGAGGGGGTTAAAATTAAAATATTTGAAGATCTGGGCTCCTGTCCCAGGTACGTGCCATACTGTGTGTGTGTCTGTGTTTTTATTTCTGGTTTTCCTCACCTGGGGTCTGTGTTCCCACTTGGATGGGGATGAGCTTTTTGAGATGCTGATTGTACGTGCTGGGAAGGACCAGTTCCTGCTGCGCAAAGCCTCCACCCAAAAGCATTTTAGAGACTTTTTCATCAGCAAGCCATCCTCTGATCACCAAGGCAGTCAGGGATTAAATACCCAGGGGAATTAATTGAACTTTGAGGGCTGGTTTCTCCAAATGAAGGGTTATAGAGACATCACAGCTTTCTGCCGCTTCTTCTGTGCCCTGGCCTCTCACAGAGCAGGGAGCATCACAGGGCTGATAACTCACACAAATGGACCCAGTGAGGGCAAGCTGACAAAAACCAAACCCAAATCTACTTTAACCTCTTAAAATCTTTATTTTTTAAATTTTTTTTTAATTAGCACATGCATAAAGTGTCAACAGTTTGGGATTAAGATGACATTTTTTTTTAACAAATGTAGTTACAAGCGGTGCTTCGGATTGTTCCAGGTTTCCTCTCTACACTGTACAGAAGAAAGCTCGCGTTGCGACCAACATCGTCCCTACCTTTCCGTCATTGTGTCACCACAGGCAGAACCCACAACACTGGGGAGAAATACATCTGTTCACACGTAGCAACTGGGTACAGTAGATAGATACAAGCAGCAACATCTACTCACCTATTGACTAAGTGCACATGGTTAAAAAGACCCCATTAGACAGTGAACATCTCCTTTTTTCAAATGTCAACTACATAATAATGGAAATCAAGTTATGGCCTGTAACGGGTGGCGCCCCCCGCCCCCGGGAGAGACACCCATCTCCCGTCAGCTGCTTCTATCAAATGGTGAGTTGAAGGAAATACAGGTAATACTTCTGTTGGTATTAAAAAAAAATGAGCCTTTTGCAGGAGCATTGAGGCAGCCCCACCGATGCTGAGCACCCCAGAAGCCAACCACAAGGTGCCACCAGGCTGGCACCTCCCTGACCCTGCTGTGCCTCCACTGCAGAGCTGGAGCTAACCTCCATAAAGGCCAGCCCCAGCCCTGGCTCCAGGCTCTACGTATGAACAGCCGGTGCCAAAAGGAGAGAAAACTGCTTTAAAAATGCTTGGCTTGAGCGGACCACTCACAGATGCTCTGTTTTAGGACAACTGGTTGCCCCAGTGCCCTGGGGGGGGGGGTGTCTCCCTACCTCCTAGATGCTGAGTTCAGGTAGTGCAGAGGATTTTTTGGGGTGTCTGAGGTGCTCCCAGCCCAGTCTGGACTAGCCCTAACCCCGGCTTGCAAGGTGCAGGGCATGGGAGATGATCCTCACCTGCCTTCAATGCTCCCCAAAATAATGCCCAGCCTCACCCAGAAGTCCTCATGCTCCTGCTCACTCTGAAGGAGATGGAAACCTGGCAGTGAGATGGCTCCTGTCCTGTCCAACAGCTGGCATTGCCTCAACAGCCTTGTGTCTCCTCGGGGACTGTCCTCATGCAAGTTTTCCTTGGGTTGGCCAACACTGGAGTGAAAGCTGCTCCCAAAACTACCCCTGGCAGGGAAGGAGGAATCCCAGCGGATACCTCCGGACAGGTCCAGGTTTCCACCCAGGTGAGGACAGGCTGAGCATCAGAAATGCTCGGGAATGCTCAGCCTCTCCCCCACCCACCCTGTGAAGCCCCACGCTCCTTGTCAATGCAAAGGGGACCTCCAAAAAAGGCACTTGTGTCAGCAGGGAGCTGCCACACCACTGTGTCCCTAATGGGAACATCGGACCTGAGTCCTGCATGTGACATCGTGGGGATTTTCTTTCCTTTTCTTCATCTGCTCTGATCTGAGATGAAACGGACCACAAAGAGAGGTGCCCCATTTGCAGAAAACTGGCCAGAACTAAAGGTAAACCTGAAACATCTCAGTATAAAAATAACTTCAGTGGTGGTAAGGGGGTTGTTGATGCTCGTAACAGCGTGGTTTTTGGAGACCTGGCAGGACCATCCAAAGATGTGCCTGCTGCCAGCAGGAAATCAACAGCTCCTCAACATCCATCCCAGTAACATCATCAGGCTCAAAGCCTGCCTCGTTTATAATGCAAGATTTTTAAGGTTTGTTTTTTTCATGGCAGGGAGTGACTTTCTGTGGAGTAAGTGCTCCCAGCTGAGGCACCAGGCATGCACAAACACTGGTAATGGGGAAAATCAATGTGATTTGAAACACTTGAGTTGGGGTGGAGCCTTCAGAGACAAAAGCATCTTCTGCAATAATAGGAGACCCATTTCCTTGTTGTGCTGTGGGCTGATGTTGTTTGCTCTATTCTTAAACACTGGTTTCTTAAGGACTGATTTTTGAAAGTGGTTGTGGTGACAGCTGCTCCAGTTTTTGGTGGCTACCTGGAAAGCAATGTTGCGTCTGATTTTCCCTGAAGGTCCAGGGGATGGAGACAAAACAGATTTTTCTACCTAGAAATCACATGTAAGTTGTTGTTTTGGTTTTGCAGGGGGAAATTGTTACTATTTTTTTTAGGTTACTCCGCTGAGCTCCCCAAACTCAAAGAATAAATTTTAAATTGTTTATTTTTAATGCTCCAGCATGGTTTACACACTGCTGTATGTGGACCATGAATGGTCTGGAGAAGCAGGTTGCTGGAGCTGCTGTCTTCTAATTACTGAAATATAGCAGAAACAGCTGTGCAGCCTGGTTTTCTGCAGTTAGTCAACATCCTTCCCTTCCAGGTGTCTATTCTGTAGGATGTTTTATCTTTATTGTATTTGAGGGTCAACACCAAAATTGGAAAAGGGGCAACAAAACTAAGGGAGAAAGACTTCTCAGAGACCTCCCATGGCAGTGTCTGTGGGACCCATCTTGGAGCTTCTCCATCCTTACCTTGAGAAAGCTTTCCCCGAGATCTGATTCAATTCCTTTCTGCCACAACTCAATCCCGTGCCTTGTGCTTTAGTCCCGCAGGCACACGGAGGACAGGGTTCTTCTCGCCATCGCCCTTCGTTGCTCTGCAGCAGGTTTTACCTACCTGAGAGTATTCTCGTACAGAGTGGTGGGAGCACAACAAACTGAAAATGCCAGTTTTGTTTCCTCCTTTCTGCATGCTTGATACTTTCTACACAGCCAAGTGCTAGAACCACCATTGGGCTGAAAGTCCCCCATGACCAACCCAGTCCCATGGTATTGCCACCATGGGAGAGGTGTTCAGGGGAAGTTTCATTTCACATGTGTTTGGGCTCACAAGGCCCCAAACACAATGACCAAGAGCAGATTTAAGCCTGTTCCTATTAAAAGCAAAAGACTACAGAGGAACCTCTGGGTACTGCTCTGAAGTCGTCACCTATGAGAAGATATCTATTAGGAGAGAGACCCGTCAGAGCATCACTGACCAACCATCATGTAGTCCTATGGAGGTGTCTGTGGCCTCAGG
The DNA here is from genome assembly GCF_000695765.1 of Mesitornis unicolor. Classification (NCBI taxonomy): domain Eukaryota; kingdom Metazoa; phylum Chordata; class Aves; order Mesitornithiformes; family Mesitornithidae; genus Mesitornis; species Mesitornis unicolor. The sequence continues at coordinate 6,121 of NW_010165120.1, read as the reverse complement.
GCCCTGTGCCAATGTAAGACAGACATTAATAGTGATAATGTCACATCAGCATCGCCTTCAGGGGACATGGTGGCCAAGCATATCCCATCCAGGTCTTGTCTGGGGACTTCCCATAGTAAGAGCCCACCCCTTGCTGCAAGCTTTGCCTCAGCTTAATGACAGCACCAGGATGGTGTCCTCCATTGGGAACATCTTAGTGTCCTCCTCTGTGGGCATGGTACTGAAGGCTTTGGGGCAAACCTCTCACTGGAGTTCCTGACTCTGGGCCTGGGGTTTTTTCTGCCCTCCCCCAGCAAAATGCAGGCACAATTCTCACCTGGAGGTGAGAGGAAGAAGCAGAGCTTGAGCAAGAGATTCTAGAAAAAACCCACGGTTTGTTAAAGGATGATCAGATTCCCAAAAAAACAACCCCTTTGACTCTTAGAAACTGAAATACTTTAAAGTCTAGGCTTGGGTATATGTGCCTGGAGAAGGACACTTTCTGTAAGCTAGGAGGGCATCACAGGAATGGCATGGACACCTCTGTGTGCCAGCACGTAGCTGGATGTGTTTCTTATCACATGCATGACCATCCCAGAGGAGCACGGCTGTGGGGGGACTGGGAAAGGCCCACGCCAGGGTATGGCAACCCATCTGGAGAAAAAACCAGCATGTCTTGGCACTCCTGTACTTTGCTCAGGCACTTCTGCGGGGGGGATAGTGGAGGGGCAGGAGAGCCCCATCGCTGCCATCAGCGGGGGGATGTGGTTGTGGTGCTGGTTGTGGGGTCACCTAAGGAAGGGGCAGCAGTCCTCAAGGTGCCGCTGCCCAGTTGAGGGTAAATTCATGGGTGAGTGAGTGTTTGAGGCTTCTAAAGTGCAGTGCAGGTTATATGGTCTTTGTCGTAAACTGTAAACTCCTCAGGACAGGGTCCTTGCCCTTACTTTTTTTTTTTAATCTGTAAAGTGACATGCCGGCTGAGAAAACCTTACCCCTAAATAACAACAACGACTACTACAGGAAAACAGGAATTGTGGTGAAAAGAACAGCCCATGCTCCCCTTGCCAGCACCCTGTGATGGGGAGCACTTCCTATGGCCCTTCACGGTCCACAAGGAAATGGCTCCTGCTGGCCAAACACCTCTGGTAAGTACCCTCCAAAATACCACCTCCAATGCTACAACCTGCCTCCCTCCAAGCAAAGCTTCCATTTATCATTAAACCTGAGGTGTTAATTCAGGCTCTGATACCGGGGGCTCTGCAAAGCTTCTATTTGGGCTGCTGGGTGCCTTGAAAGGGAGACAGAGATGGACAAATTGCTGGGAGGAAGTTTGAGGGCTCTGGTGTGAAGGAAGTGCTCTAGAAAAGCCATGTTCAGCCTTAGCATTTGTCACTAAAATAAAAACTTCTTGGGATAAAACGGCTGCAAAAGCAGGAGCTCTCATAGGATGTGATGCTCACTCCTTTCTAGATCTCTGCCCAGGGTGGAAAGTTAGAAGCTACCCAGTCCCTTCTTCCTCCAGGACACTGATCCTCTAGAGCCACCAGTGTCACCAGCCAGCTCCAGTGTTCACTAAAAATCAAAGAGACACTGAGGGTGCAATGCCCAAACACAAACACTGCCAGACTTCTACCAACCTTCATGAAACTTCAGCAAGACCAGACCTCACACCTGATGTGGCCTTCACAGGCAATGACTGGTGATACCATGGACACAGTGGTCCCCATAATGTCCCTTTTCAGATAAATCAGAGATGTCCAAGAGATTCCTGATGGACCTAAAGGACCATAGCCTCTGTTAATATCTCTAAGTAGAACTAAACTGGCTTATTTACTCTTCTGCTGACTCCAGCCCAATTCATCTGTACGCGCACAGAATATGCTTCCCCCTGTTGGCAGTTGTACTTATTATTTTTAATCTATGCCCACAAATTGGCAAGTAGAAGATAAAATGGAAAGAGGAACCCTCAGGAGATCAGTTGGGCTCATTAAATGTTTGGCACTCTGTGATTATCTGTTGGCAATGAAATGTCGCTGCTATATCTTAACGGGGAGCATGATACCTCAAGGTAAAAGAGAGTCTCCTCAGCCCATTTCTGGTGCACTTGAGAGAGGAGAAATTCAATCATCTGTGACCTGGATTGAATTTTAAATGGCTGCCAAGATAGATAAAATATTTAAATATTCACTTTTATATCAGCCCACATGAGGATTTGAGCATTTCAGGTTGTATAATGCAGCATGGCCTACTTTTGGAAAAGTATACCGAAATAGGCACATATGTACAAAATATTGAGTACACAGCATATGGGTCAGCCAGCCAGCGGTTATTAGTGGTAATTAGTATGGCACAATCAATTCCAACAGAGCTAACCCTGACCAACCAAGGAGTTGGTGTCACTTGTGTGGATTTCATAGGTCACCTGGGCAAAAAATAGATGAATGCGCCTAAACAAAACATGATTATCCTCAAACCTGGCTGAGTCCCTCCAGCAAAGGCACTGAGGATGCTGGCTGGCTACCAGAGCTGGCCTTGCAGGAATGGCCGTGGGATTGGGCCTCTCAGTGCCACCATGTCATTGCCTGCCTCGTGGCACTGCCAGGAGAGAGTTGGTAAGAGCAAGGTGCACCATGATCAGATCCAAAATGGGTGTCTGCAGCCCACACTGACTATATGGGGTTACTTCTCCACCAGCTACACAAGAAACCTCAGCAGTGAGCTCTGGTGTAGACATCTCACTGGGGAGAGGCTAATGCAACAGCCCCAGGGATGAATCGGGATGGATGAGTCCCATCCCTGGTATCAAGACAGTTTCAGGGGAGCTGAGGTAGTTCAGATCCCTGGAAGAGTTGGATCATGATGTCTTCAAGCAAAGGGCAATGCCAGGAGGTCATGGTCCTGCTGACTTGTTTTGGAGTTGAGCATGTGAAATGGGCTTGTGTCATTAGGGGCTGGAATTTCCTGAAGCAGAATACAAAAGTTGAGGATGTGCTGGGATGCCTGAGGAGGAGAGGATGGTATCAGAACGCAAAGGTGTGAGGAAATGGGGCTGAGCCTTGCTACCTGCACCCCTGAGGCTTCCAGCTGTGCATCTGTTTCTTGGGTTTTGTGATTGTCGAGTGCTTTGCCATGCAATGGCATCGGCCCTGATAGCAGCATGGGTTGACTGACTGCTGCCCATCCCAGGCATAGCAAAGTTCCTGTGAGGTGACAGGGACAATCCTGACCTGTCACGCACCAATGGAGTCCTACCAGAATTGTCACAGTTTCATGTGACACGCATGAAGCAACTAGTGCATGAAAAGAAGGGACCCAGTACTGTAGGAGCACTCTGCTCCTCTGCAGTTCCCACCAGGATCAGCTCAGCTTTGCAGAACTGGGTCAGTCACAGACCTGAGGGATGAGCCAGCCCCACATATCCCAGAGTCCCTTCCCTGTCTTCACATCCTGGTGTGACCCCAGTTGGGTCCCCACAGCCAACTCTACAGCTCTTTGACCACTGCAACAGGTAACAGCACCTCCAGCAGCCCTCTGCTATGCTCTCCCCCTAAAAAGTATTATTACTCTTTCTAAATTATCCAAATAAACCAAATTTCTCTTCACATACATTAGTAATGCTCTGCAATAACTACTACCAGGTGACTGCTTAAATGTTGCTCTGAATTTTAACAAGACTCTCTTCTGAACTTGTTCCAGACCAAGCCCCAGCTGCCTTGCCAAGGAAAGCCCATCACAGGCACCGCAGGGGCTGCATGGAGATACCAGGCTTTGACCAAAAGTTTTTGCAGCCGCTTCTCTGCATCCCAGAAGGTCAACATCAGAAATGAGAGCTCTCAGTGAGCACCAACTATCAGGACTTTCCTGCAGTACACCATGTCTCCCTGCCTCCTTTGGTGAATCCTGCTTGCTTGGGTTTTGCAGATGTGCTATTCCACATGTCCTATTGCTCTGCTGCTCCTTCTCTGCTCTGCCTGCCCTGCCTGCAGCAGGAGTTTGGTGACATGGGAGGTGTGGAGTCAGGTTGGACAAGGTTTTGAGCAGCCTGGGCTGCTGGGAGGTGTCCCTGCCCATGGCAGGGGTTGGACTGGGGGGGGGCTTTAAGGCCCCTTCCAACCCAAACCATTCTGTGATGTGAAGATTTCATTTGCAGTTCCCGCTCTGATAATCAGGACTGGTTGCTTCTAGATAGTCAAAATACTACTTTTGTAGCCATCACCTACATGGCTACTAGGAGAGCCAAGGAGATGAGCTCAGAGTCCAGCTTCTCCCTAGAAAAGATGCAATGTGTGGACTCAGTTTTCCCCCATTTAGGGATTTATGGTATACGGGAATACAAGTGAGAACCTTGGGACACCATGTCAAGCAAGTCCATAACTGGTCCTGCTACCTAAAAGCAGCGGTTTGTCTATTTTTTTTTTCAAATAACACTGAAATGGTGTATCACTAAGGCCAAGGAGAGTTGGGCTTGGGGAAGGTCCCTGGATGCCTCTGCTCCCTTTCGCCCTGAGGACAGCACACGTTGCCACTTTCAAAGTCTAAATTGTGCCTCCCTGCCAATTGCATGAGCCTTGCCTTCACCCTTTCTTCCAGAAAACTGGTTTTAAGGACAGAAATGGGCTCAGGTCACCAGCACCTTGGTCTTCTCCAGGGAACGACAGCACGATGGTGACCATCCCTATGCAATGCTCTATGGGTAAGAAGGCTCCTGCTCACACACAGCCTTTGGAGCTACCTGATCCCACAAATGCAGGCAGCAGAGCATCTCCAAACTCAGTGCATACCTGTGATAGCACCAGCCATGCAAACAGGCTTCATCTCCAGGAGCTTCTTGTGAACACGTTTACCATCTAGCTGAAAAAACACTACTGCCTCTGGGTTTCCCTTCTCCAGCAAAGCACACTCAGGGCCAGAGTCTTACTCCAGGAGTAAATCTGGAGTAATCTTACTAACCTGCCTTCAGAGCATTTTTGAAGTCATTAAATGTGAAGGTGCTGCTAATTTCAGGTGTCACTGCCTCCGAGGTGTATCCTACCGGTGCTGCTGCTGTCCGAAGGGTTTTTGACAAAGTGTAAAAGCAAAGCTCCTGAATGAGCGGGGCGGCCCGCGCTTGTTGACATCGACAGTGGGGAAGGTGCCCATACACACCTGGTACGGAGCTGGGGAGCTCCGCGCCAGCCCAGCCCTGAGGCCCCTCAGTCCGACCACTCGTTATCGTCCAGCTCGGAGTCGTCGTCGGACTCGCTGTACTCCACGGCGATCCGGCGAGACAGGATGGTCGCCACGTCATTGCCCACGGGCTCTTTTTTGGCCTCTTGTTCCCATTGCTCCTGGACTTTCCGGAGTTGGATTCCTGTGGTAGGAAAGGTGGAGGAAGGCTTTAGGGGGGAACCTATGGGTGCACCCAATATACAGCACCCTCCAGTTAAAAAGTATTGGCTGAAATGGGGTGGCTGCAGCCCCCCGGCAGAAGGATGCATACAATTACGAAGCTATACGAGATAATAATGTGATGCATGCAATTATAAAGCTGTGTAATATAATAAAGCTCCTCTGCTTCCACTCAACCTGAAGAGGTTGAACCTTCTCTAAGGTTAAATTTGCCCTTTGACCTGAAGATTTGCAGGGAGGGGAAATGGGAGAGACCTTGGAGCGCATCATCTGCTACAGCCTGGAAGGAGGCCACACACGGAAGAGCAGCCGGTCAGTCCTGGGGGGCTCTGTCTCACCTCTGGCAATGGGTTTTCCCCATCTCCCTCTGACCCCTTGCACTGCATTTCTTTCCCTTCCCAGGTCACACCTGGGTGCCACCATCTTCACATATCCCCTGGCCACCCAGTCTTTGTCTCACTCAGCCACCACCACTCAAGTCTACACCAAGATGTATTTTGCCACTTAACGAAGCCAATGTTACCCAACTTTACACCAAGAGGTATTTTGCCACTGCAGTAGCAGCGTTAGGGACCTGTCCCCCTGCTTCATTTTTTTTCGGATGGCTGCCAGCAGATCACTCCGGGCATCGCTCATGGGCATCAGTGGGATCTGCGGCTTCCGGGGCTCCACAGCAGGGGCCGGCGGTGATGCCGAGTGTGCTGGCGAGGCGGAGACAGCGGGGGGGCCTGGCGGTGGCGGTGGGGGTGCCACC
>NW_010165119.1:0-830 GCF_000695765.1 Mesitornis unicolor | reverse complement strand
GTTAACTCTGGAGCCTACTGATGGCGCTGTCCCTGTTAACCCTGGAGCCCTCCCCAAAATTAATTAACAACCAAAACATTAATTAATGCCTCCCTTAAGTTAATTAACAGCCCCGGAAGCTAATTAACAAACCAATAAATTAATTAAAGCCTCCCAAGAATTAAGTAATGCCTCCCAAAATTAATTACCACGCCAAGAAGTTCATTAACACCCCCAGAAGTCAATTAACAGCCCCTATAACTTAAGTACTGCCCCACAAGGTAATTACCAACTTCATAAGTTAATTAACGGCCCCGTAAGTTAATTAACAATCCTATAAGTTAATTAACACCCCTATAATTTAACTGCCCCATATGTTAATTAACACCCCCATAAGTTAATTAACAGCCCCACAACTTAATTCACACCTCCATTTATTAATTAACACCTCCCAAAATTTAATTAATGCCCCATAAGTTAATTAACAACCCCATAAGTTAATTAACACCCCTATAAGTTAATTAACAGCCCCATAATTTAATTAACACCTCCATAATTTAATTAACAGCCCCATAAGTTAATTAACAATCCCATAAGTTAATTAACACCTCTCATAGGTTAATTAACAGCCCCATAAGTTAATTAACAGCCCCATAAATTAACAATCCCATAAGTTAATTAAGAAGCCCATTAGTTAATTTACAGCCCCATAAGTTAATTAACACTCCCATAAATTAGTTAACAATCCCATAAATTAACACCTCTCATAAGTTAATTAACAGCCCTACAAGTTAATTAACACCTCCCATAAATTAATTAAAGCCCCATAAATTAATTAACAATCCCATAAG
>NW_010165118.1:584-838 GCF_000695765.1 Mesitornis unicolor | reverse complement strand
CAAAGCCACCCCGGCACTCACCGCGGCCCCACAGCGCGTTGCACTGCCGGTCTCGGGTCTTGCAGCGCCCGCCGTAGCATCGGCCCTGGGGAGCAGGGAGAGGGGCACGGGGCTGGAGTGGGGCTTGCACAGACGTGTGCGTGGCCGTGGAGGTGGCACAAGGGTGACAAAACGGTGCATGGGGAGGGCTCAGGGACCCCAGCTCACCCCAAACCCACCCCACAGATGCACTTGTGCCCAAGCGCTGCGGTGCT
>NW_010165118.1:288-535 GCF_000695765.1 Mesitornis unicolor | reverse complement strand
AGAGCCCCATGGAGACGTGCCCATGACCATGGGGACATGCTTGACCCCCACAGGGTGTGCCAGACCCCACAGGGACATGTCCAAGCCCCATGGCCATGTCCCACCACGCCGGCCTGGACTCACCTGCTCGTTTTCGCAGAAGTAGCCGTCCAGCTTGTGCAGGTTGGGGGGACACTGGGGGGAGGACATGGAGAAGAGGACGGGTGATGCCGCATGGCTCCACACCACTTTCCCCTTGCCCCATGTC
>NW_010165118.1:0-218 GCF_000695765.1 Mesitornis unicolor | reverse complement strand
ACCCGCCGCGGGGTTCGTACTGCAGGGGGGGGACACCCCAAGCCACCACATCAGGACCCGCACAGCGCAGGAACCGTGGCCGTTCAGCCCCGGCGTCCCCCCACCTTGCAGCCTTTGCAGCAGAGCCCGTCACTGCACATGGCGTCGTGGGTCAGTGTGCACTTCTTGCAGCAGTTGCCCCCGCTCTTGGCGCACTCCTGGGGGGGACACAGCAGCAG
>NW_010165117.1:0-7146 GCF_000695765.1 Mesitornis unicolor | reverse complement strand
GAGTTCAGGCGCTGAACTGCTGCGCCCGGGCGGCGCCGGCGCCGAGCGACCCCGAGGCCTGGGCGCCTGCGGTGCCGAATTTGTGCTGCAGACTGCGACGAAGGAGGAAGGAAAGCAAGTCCCAGAGAGCGAAGTGCAAGGTGGTGGCGGTGCAGAGCGCCTCGGAAGCAGGCCGTGGAGAAAGGGTGGGTGCGACAGCCCCTGCCCGAGGAGAAGGTACAGGAGGGGGAACGGCGACCGCAGAGGTTGGGTGTCCCGAGCTGCAGCGCAGCCCAATCCCTCCGCTCCCCAGCGCTCCCCAGTGCTCCCCAGCGGGGCCGTTTCGGGACTCTGCCCCACGGGAGGGGACGGGGACGGGGACGGTGACCGCGGGCCGTCCCCGTGACTCCAGTGCTCTGTAACCTATCGTCTATGTAAGAACAATGAATGTTAACACCGTAAATTATTGCTACATTAAAGAAAGACCACAGAAAACGCTCTGCGTCTGCGTCCCGTTCATTGCAACGGGGACAGCGACCGGGTGACGGAGAGGGCAGGGGGCTGCGAGGTGTCCCCCCAAGGGGGATGGTTTGCGTAAGGACAGAGCTGCTGGGAGCGCAGTGGCAGTGGATCCTCACAGCCCACAAGGACACCGGCAAGGCTGCGAACTGAGAGGTAAGGAGCGGCGTCAAATCACTGCATAATATACACACTTTATTTATGAATTTGTATGTATACAGACTTTCTATACACACATTACCTATATAATAAAAATGTACATGTGTATACATGGTCGTATAAATATAGAACTGTAGAAATCTTCGGACTGATCCTGTCTATTCACAGCAGCTCCTCCCGTGGCACCGCGTTGTTCGAGTAGCCGTCATTTGAGACTTGGACAAAAGGGGCAAGTGTCATTTGTGTTGGTCTGTGCCCAGAATTTGATGCACTGGAAGAGACAGAATTAGTCAAGAGCCACCGGCACAACTCAAGGGCGCTGCGAGCACAGCGAGACGCTGCTTTTCCAGGGTCTCCTCCTCCTCCCAGGAGCTCCTGTGCCCAGACCCACTGTGTCTGGGCGATGGCAGCAGCTCTCCCTGTATCCTACATCCTCCCTGAGGGTCCTGCTCGGGAAGGCCGGGATTTAACCCTCATGGCAACGAGCACAGGCTCGAGGGCAGAAATAAGGACGGCCTGTTCCTAAAGCCACCGGCCAGTGCTCCCAGGAGGGAATCGGCGCTGGGAACCGCTACGAGGAGCCCCCGAGCAGCACCGAGCGGGGCCGCACACTCACCTCCTTGTGCAGAATGTGTGAGCAGGCCATGGGGTGCAGGTCACCGGGCTGCACCAACTGCTGGCACATCAGGCACAGCTTACAGGCAGCCGGGGTCTGGGGACAGAAGGAGAGAAGCACGGGTCAGAGCCCAGCTCAGAGCACGTACTCCATGTCCCAGCTGCAGCCAGGGGCCATAATTTCCCAATTCCTCCCTCTGCCTGCCTCTGACATCTCTCCTGTGGCTGCTCCCCTCTCCCACGATGTGGAGCACCAAGGATCCTTGCCCTAACTCTTCCCTTCTCATCCTCTCAAAGGGCTCCCTCCCTCTGCTGTCCCTGGGATGGCGAAGCGCTCCAGGGCAGACCAAAAGCCTTACGTGTGACGCTGTTCCAGGATAAGCCACCTGGGCCGGGGGCAGGAACATGGGCGTGCTGATCTGAGGCAGCGGAGCCGAGAACATGGGGGCCCTGATCCGACCGAGAGGCTGCGGCAAGGCAAAGGAGGCGCATCAGGAAAGCCCCGAAGGGGAGGACGGCTGCGTCACCCCAGGAAAGCTGCTCCCCAGAGTCACGCTGCGGTCAGCAGAGAGGGGAACCCGGGCCCCCCGTCCTGCAGCCCTCCCTGCTGCTCGCCCACCTGAGCCCCGGCCGCTGCCCGCTCCTGCTGCTCCGCCAGCTTGGCAGTGTTGCAGCTCCTCGATGGTCAGACCCGCCATGGTCCTCCGAGCCGTCTTGATCTGCTGCAGGATGTTGGTGAGCTGGGCCCTGCGGGAACAGCAGCCTGCCGAGAGCTGCCAGCGAGCTGAGCACCCCCACGGACAGGGACCCCCATCAAAGGCCCTGCTCCAGGCCTGCCAGGCCCCCCAGCCCCGGGGGAAGCCCAAATCACAGCAAAGGACGCAGTGCTGTCAACCCTCTGAAGGAGGTGAATCACATGTTGAGCAAGGGTCTGTCCCCAAAAAGCTGGGGAAGAAGGAAACCCCAGCTGGAGCAAGACGCCAGGACACGGCACCGCGGAGCCTGAGGTGGTGCAGTCTGCAGGGTGCTCTGGGCTGTGCTCAGCTGTCACTGCTGTCCTTTAGGCAAAGCTCCAAGTGTTTCTCATTCCCAACACCACAGCAAACCCACCAGCCTTTGCTCTTCACCTTCAGGCTTCCCTCGCTCCCTCCAGACCCCACAAGAAGAGCTCCACCTCCCCTGACCCCAGCTCAGGTCCCACACGCCAGCCCTTGCTCTCCGGGAAGCACAACACGGGACACTTACTTGTTGCACTGTGGAAACCGAACCAGCAACTTCTCCAGCAGCTTCTCCAGTTTATCGGCCGGCTGCGGCCTGTGAAACTCTGGAGCGACGTTGACTCCTCCCAGGCCCGGCGGAGGAGGGATGGAGGTGGCGGGAGGCATGTGAGAGCTGTGCGTGCCCATCAGCGACGCCACGACGGGGCTGCTCCTGCCCTGGGACGCAGGCAGCGGCGGGGAAGGCTGGTTGGGCCTGGAGATGGCGGGGTTCAGGAGAGGAAAGGAGAGCGCCCGAGGATCGGCGCTGGGCATGACCATGGGAACGGGAACCGGGCCGATGGGAAACGGGAGCCTGGGAGTGAGGGACGGGCTGGGCTGGAATGCCGTCAGCATGAAATCTGTCTGAGGAAGAGAAAACACGCGGAGAAGGAAGGGCTGGTTAGAATAAACCCACCTGACACAGAGCCCAGCGCCTCCCTCCCCTGCCACACAGGAGGTGGGCCCAGCCGCACGGAGAGGCCCTTCCCCTCCTCTGCAGGGACAGCAGGTAGGCCTGGACGGACAGACAGACAACACAACCCCCGCGGGCTCCTCCACCACGCAGAGCACGGGCAGTGCCAGCACAGGCCAGGACCCCCCAGCAGCGAAAGCTGAAGCTTTCCAGCTCGTGTTTGTCAGGCTGGAGAGGCACTCACTTCTGAGGGCGGCGGTGGCAGCGTCGGCGTTGGGATCTGGGGGAGGCTGCTCAGCTTTGTGCCGTTTCTCACCATCTGAATGTGGTCATTGAACTGATCCTAGCGGAGAGGAAAGAAAATGGATGTGTTTGTCAGAGCCTCTCCCTGAGGAGGTTTCTGCGTGCCTAGGACAGGCAGATTTCCCTGCCTGGGCAGAGCATTCTCAGCCCTGTAATGGGCCCTAAAGTGGACACAGTTTGGTTCCACAGGAGTCAGGAGAGTGAAAAAGGACCCGGATGAGAAAGAGAGTAACTGCCTCTGTGATGAACCCAACAACTGCTTGTGTCCCCACGGCAGAGATCTCTGCAGCTGCTGCCCATGCTTCTGGACACAGAGCTTTCTCTGGGCCTTGGTCCCCTCCCAAAGAGCGCTGTAACTAAGCACACAAAGTAGTGCCAACGTGAAGATCCGCTCGCAGGAACTTACTCGGACGCTCTCCTTGGTCATTCGTATCCTGTTCAGCCTCATCTCCCACTCCTGCTTTGGCCTCATCGTCTCCAGCGTGGGTGGCGCAGACCTGCAAGCACAACTGAACTTTTCCACTTGCAACCGTGCTCTCGGTGTCAGCCAAGTGCGAGCAACTGACACCCCACAGCCTCCTGCTTCCCCCAACAGGGCAGGTGAACAGCAACAGGGAATGAGCACAGCCCCACACACGCTTGTTTTGTGACATTTGAACCACGCTATTGCCAGAAGAAAGCCACAGGAAACCCTGACCCCGTTCAGTCAGAGCAGAGGAAGAGATGGGCACGCAGGGACATTTGAGTTCCCCTGGCACTTCTGACAGAACATGGACTTACTTGAGGTAGGTGAGGTGTAGCTCTGCTTCTTTCTCTGCTTCTTCGAGTTTCAACACCAGCAGCTCCTTTCGGCTCTCCAGGGACAGGATCTACCAGAGAGGCCCCACGTGAGGAGCAGTTTGTGCACCCCCTTGCTTTTGCTGCCAGCCTGTGAGCTCTTCACTAGGCTCCGTGTGAAGGGCCCCGCTCCTGACCGACCACGACTGCACCCATTGGCGTTTCTCCCTTCTCTCGGCCCACAATCAGCTGTTTCACTAAGGGCTGGATCTGGACAGGACCCTCTGCAGAGACCGCTCTGCCCACTCACCTCTGCCTTCCAGGCCCGCTCCGTCTCCTCCAGAATGTTCCTGTTGATCTCATTGTGCTGGTTCTTCAGCTTATCCAGCTCCATCTCCCACAGCTGCCTGCGGACAGGACCAGCCCACTTAGGCACCAAACAGGAGCAGGAGAGCCGACAACCTCCCAAAAACCCATCGATCCCTGCACAGGTCTGACCCAGGAAGCGCCCTGAGGCAGCGCACAGAGCTGAGCCACTCGGGTCCTGGAGAAGTTTGAAGCTGGCCCTTTCCACCCGTGATATGTGAGCATCTGTGCCTGCATCTGGAGCTTCTCTGCCCAGCTTTAATAAAAACACCCGAGTGGAGCACAGTTCTGAGCACTTGGGCAGCTGAGGGAAACACACAGAGAAATAGGTTTGCCCTAATTCTGGGAAGCTGAAATTCAGTGGGAGGCAGCAGTTACAAGCTGAGCCAACCCACTGAGCATAAACTCTAATCTTACGGGATCTCCATGTCATGAGTGTCGAGGAGGCTGCTCGTGAGCAGGATCCCGGAGCTGTTAATGCAGAGACCGGGGGCACTGCCCTGCTGGAAGCAGAGGCTTTGTCTCCTCCAGACAGCACTGTCAGAGAGTGCTCTCCAGGCTGCCCCACCAGAAGCAGCAGATCCACTCCAAGGCAAAGTGATGGAAGGAAAACCAGTACTCCCCAGCACTAACCCAGTAACAGGTAAGAGTCTTACTTCTCATCGGATTGCTCTGCAATCAGAGACGCAATCTTGTTTTCCTTCTCCTCCTGCTCCTTCAGCAACCTGCACGAGAGAACAGGGGCAGATGGAGGCACCTGCTGCCCACGATTAAACAGCGTCCGGGCACAGCCGTGCGCCCAGCGTAACTCCACGCTCCGAGCCTGCACCGCGCCGTAATCCTTTGAAAGCAGCCGCCAACGTCCCCCAGAGCCACATTTCTGCTGTATCATGGCACTGCACACAGACCGTGGCACAGGACCAGCTCCACCGCAGGGAGCTGCGCCGCTCCGACAACGCACGCTTTGCCACCGCTCGCCCAGGGGCAGATGGGCCGAGCCCTCAGAACCGCTACTGAAGGAGCTTCATCCAAAACATCCGAGCCCTCGGAGTCACAAAACCCCAGAGCTCTAGGACATGACAGAACGGCTCCACAGAAGTGCAGATTCGCCATTCAAAGGCACCTTCGGATCTTCACGAACGGGGATTTTGGAGGAGAACGACCTGGGAAGGCCAGGCAGGCCCAGCCCCAGCCCTGCAGCAGAGCAGTCCCCCTCGGCAGAAAGGCCGCGTGACCTGCAGGGCAGCAGCACGCAGAGCGCAGCCACACGGCCTCCCTGCCCAGCGCTGCCCACGCCGGCACCGAACAGGCCGAGCAGTAACTCACTGCCCAAAACTTCCCTCTCAGGTCCTCTGTAAGCAAAAGGTGCTGACTGTGGTAGATCAGTCTAAACCTCATAGGTCTGTGCTTAACTGCTCATCAAAACCCTTGCTGCTTCCAGAATGTTTACAGTGAGACTCTGCTGCTTAATCAGGTAAACTCCAGCACTAAGCAATATTTTTCCTTCCTAAAATAAAGACTTTCTTTTCCGTACTAATACCTTCTGCCTTTCTCACAGAGTTTCTCAATTTCTGCTTTCAGATCCTGCTCCTTCTGCAAGAACTCCTTCTTTTCTTTCTCCATCTTCTTCTTTGTCTCTTCTCGCTTGATCGTAACATCCTGAATTGCCTTCAGGATCTCCTAGAGTGAAACAAGCGTGATGCAATTAAAAAGCAGAATTCCCCAGCAGCAGTTTTGGCTTAAAATCCGTTATTATTTTAGATTAATCTGAGAGATGATGTGATCCCATGCATCACCAGAATCTTTCCTTTCAGTAGATGCAGACAAGACAGCGAGCAGTTGTTATGAGGAAACCCAGGAGAGAGATGGTCTGAACCGCAGGTTCTCCTGCCTCTCCGGGATTTTAAGGAGTGGTGATTTCTGCTCTGGTTTAGCCCCAGCCGATGGGTCACTGCTGGTTCCTTAACATCAGCTACCACAGGGCCAGCTGCAAGTCACTCATTTAACCCAGCGATCCTTGAGCGATGGCCACAGAGCCCTACATAAATCAATCCAAACTGTGTGAGCGGCAGCGCTAATGGACAAGTTACTCAAGAAGAGGACTTGACCAAATACCTGGTGGTTCTTCATCTCCTCTTCCCTGCGCTGCTGGAGCTGCTTAAGCTGTACCTGCAGCTGATTCTCCACTTGCCTCTGCTTGTCCAGCACCTCCTGGTAGCGCTCCTTCAGCAAGGCCCTCTCGGACATCATCTTGTCCTGCAGCAGAGGGTGGAAATTCAGGGAGAACCTTCCCTGATGCTAAACAGAGCACAGACGGGGAAGCTCAGCAGTAAGAGCCTAGTAGCTGCCACTGTCAAGAAACCTCAGAGTAAAGGCCTTAGTACCTGCCACTGTCAAGAACTGCAGTTAAGCAGCTTCCACTCTCAAAGCTGAGGATCAGAAAAGATGAAGCGAGCACCGCGATGCCTCCTTCAATAAGAACAAATTGGGAACTCAGGGGCTGGTGTTCAAATGAGACAAAACACCCTGTGGGAAGACCAGTGCTCTGGGGGACAGCAGTCCGTGAGCAGCAGAGCCTGCACCCACCCATTGGGTTTTGATACCCACCAGATTCTTCTCGATGTCCTGATCCGTGCTCACATCCGCGTCGGCCGTCTTGAAGTCGGTCTGCGAAGGGAGGCGACCGCTGTTAGAGCCCTCACCTGGCCCAGGGCGCCCAGAGCCACCCCAGCACTAAGACCCAGCATCACCAAAACC